>NC_041383.1:402621781-402677483 GCF_002162155.2 Triticum dicoccoides
CAAGTAGAGATACTAATTGTGCTTCCAAATATCCTTAAACCCAGTTTTGCCATGAGAGTCCACCATATCTACCTATGGATTGAGTAAGATCCTTCAAGTAAGTTGTCATCGGTGCAAGCAATAAAAATTGCTCTCTAAATATGCATGACTTATTAGTGCGGAGAAAATAAGCTTTATACGATCATGTTATGGAAGCAATAAAAGCGACGGACTGCATAATAAAGGTCCATACACAAGTGGCAATATAAAGTGATGCTCTTTCGTACTAAGATTTTGTGTATCCAATCCTAAAAGTGCATGACAACCTCTGCTTCCCTCTATGAAGGGCCTATCTTTTACTTTATGTTCCTACTTTATGTTTTTACTTTATGCTTGAGTCAAGGTGATCTTCACGCTTCCTTTTTTCATTTTATCTTTTGGCAAGCTCCTCGTGTTTGAAAGATCATGATATATATATCCAATTGAATGTTCGTTAGCATGGACTATTATTGTTGACATCACCTAAAGGTGAATACGTTGGGAGGCAACACAATAAGCCCTTATCTTTCTCAGTGTCCGGCTGAAACTCCATAACCACAAGTATTGCGTGGGTGTTAGCAATTGTAGAAGATTATATGATAGTTGAGTATGTGGACTTGCTGAAAAGCTCTATTCTTCACTCTTTGTGATGTTACGATAAATGACAATTGCTTCAATGATTGAGATTATAGTTTGTTAGCTTTCAATGAAGTTTCTGAACCATACTTGACATTGTGAATTGATTGTTACTTGAGCATAAGAATTCATATGACAAAATCTATATGTGTTGCTGTTATAAGAATGATCATGATGCCCTCATGTCCATATTTTATTTTTATCGACACCTCTATCTCTAAACATGTGGACATATTTTTTGATTTTCAACTTCCGCTTGAGGACGAGCGAGGTCTAAGCATGGGGGAGTTGATACGTCCATTTTGCATCATGCTTTTATATCAATATTTATTTCATTATGGGTTGTTATTACACATTATATATCAATACTTATGGCTATTCTCTCTTATTTTATAATGTTTACCATGAAGAGGGGAATGCCGACAGCTGGAATTCTGGCTGGAAAAGGAGCAAAATTGGAAACCTATTCTGCACTGCTCCAAAAGACCTGAATCTCCATGAAACTTATTTTTGGAATTTATAAGAATTATTGAGGGGAATAAACACCTCAGGGGGCCACACCCTAGCAAGGAGGGTGGGGGCGCGCCCACCCCTACTGGGCGCGCCCCCCTTTCTCCTGGGCCCCCTGGTGGCCCTCCGGTGTCCATCTTCTGCTATATGAAGGCTTTTACCCTGGAAAAAATCGTGGGCAAGCTTACGGGATGAAACTCCGCCGCCACGAGGAGGAACCATGGCGGAACCAATCTAGAGCTCCGGCAGAGCTGTTCTGCCGGGGAAACTTCCCTCCGGGAGGGGGAAATCATCACCATCGTCATCACCAACGATCCTCCCATCGGGAGAGGGTCAATCTCCAACAACATCTTCACTAGCACCATCTCCTCTCAAACCCTACTTCATCTCTTGTATCCAATCTTGTATCCAAAACCACAAATTGGTACCTGTGGGTTGCTAGTAGTGTTGATTACTCCTTGTAGTTGATGCTTATTGGTTTACTTGGTGGAAGATCATATGTTCAGATCCTTATTGCATATTATTACACCTCTGATTATGAACATGAATATGCTTTGTGAGTAGTTATGTTTGTTCCTGAGGACATGGGTGAAGTGTTGCTATTAGTAGTTGTCGGATGTGGGGTTCTGGCAAACCCTTAAGGTTCGAACTCTGGGGTACGCGCGAAGATCTTTCCTCTACCAACCCGCATCCCAGTGCTTCGCTGAGAATCTAAAATACACGATGAACAACACAAGGGACACGAGGTTTATACTGGTTCAGGCCACCATCGTGGTGTAATACCATATGTTGGAAATATGCCCTAGAGGCAATAATAAAAGTATTATTATTATATTTCCTTGTTCATGATAATTGTCTTTTATTCATGCTATAACTGTATTATTCGGAAATCGTAATACACGTGTGAATACATAGACCACAATATGTCCCTAGTGAGCCTCTAGTTGACTAGCTCGTTGTGATCAACAGATAGTCATGGTTTCCTGGCTATGGACATTGGATGTCGTTGATAACGGGATCACATCATTAGGAGAATGATGTGATGGACAAGACCCAATCCTAAGACTAGCACAAAAGATCATGTAGTTCATTTGCTAGAGCTTTGCCAATGTCAAGTATCTCTTCCTTCGACCATGAGAGCGTGTAACTCCTGGATACCGTAGGAGTGCTTTGGGTGTATCAAACGTCACAACGTAACTGGGTGACTATAAAGGTGCACTACAGGTATCTCCGAAAGTATCTATTGTTTTATGCGGATCGAGACTGGGATTTGTCACTCCGTGTAAACGGAGAGGTATATCTGGGCCCACTCGGTAGGACATCATCATATGCGCAATGTGACCAAGGAGTTGATCACGGGATGATGTGTTACGGAACGAGTAAAGTGACTTGCCGGTAACGAGATTGAACAAGGTATTGGATACCGACGATCGAATCTCGGGCAAGTAACATACCGATAGACAAAGGGAATTGAATACGGGATTGATTAAGTCCTTGACATCGTGGTTCGTCCGATGAGATCATCGTGGAACATGTGGGAGCCATCATGGGTATCCAGATCCCGCTGTTGGTTATTGACCGGAGAACGTCTCGGTCATGTCTACATGTCTCCCGAACCCGTAGGGTCTACACACTTAAGGTTCGATGACGCTAGGGTTATAAAGGAAGTTTGTATGTGGTTACCGAATGTTGTTCGGAGTCCCGGATGAGATCCCGGACATCACGAGGAGTTCCGGAATGGTCCGGAGGTAAAGATTTATATATGGGAAGTCCTATTTTGGCCACCGGAAAATGTTCGGGATTTTTTGGTATTGTACCGGGAAGGTTCTAGAAGGTTCCGGAGTGGGGCCCACCTGCATGGGGGGGCCCACATGGACGTGGGTAGTGGGGGAAAGGCCCCACACCCCTGGTCAAGGCGCACCAAGATCCCCCCTTAGAAGGAATAAGATCATATCCCGAAGGGATAAGATCAAGATCCCTAAAAAGGGGGGATAACAATCGGTGGGGAAGGAAATAATGGGATTTCTTTCCTCCCACCTTGGCCAACGCCCCAATGGACTTGGAGGGCAAGAAACCAGCCCCTCCACCCCTATATATAGTGGGGAGGCGCATGGGAGCTCAAGACGAAGTTCTGGCGCAGCCCTCCCCCTCTCCCAAGTCGTCCTCCTCTCCCGTGGTGCTTGGCGAAGCCCTGCTGGATTGCCACGCTCCTCCATCACCACCACGCCGTTGTGCTGCTATTGGATGGAGTCTTCCTCAACCTCTCCATCTCTCCTTGCTGGATCAAGGCATGGGAGACATCACCGGGCTGTACGTGTGTTGAACGCGGAGGTGCCGTGCGTTCGGCACTTGATCATCGATGATTTGAATCACGACGAGTACGACTCCTTCAACCCCGTTCTCTTGAACGCTTCCGCTTAGCGATCTACAAGGGTATGTAGATGCACTCTCTCTTTCTACTCGTTGCTGGTCTCTCCATAGATAGATCTTGGTGACACGTAGGAAAATTTTGAATTTCTGCTACGTTCCCCAACACCATACTCCAGTCTGTGGCATGTGGATTGCCTCAGGGGCTGATGATGAACAGTACAATGGAAGAACAACCTCGTGAGGGGTGTTCTTGTGGTGGTGTGCTACTTGGGAAGGACTCGATCCTAGTTGCCTGCTCAAGGTGAGTCGTTCCTCCTATTGTGGTGGCTAGCCTATATATAGAGGCCCTGGTCCTCTCCCCAAATATTGAGCGGGAAGGGCGCCACAATGGCCATTTTGAAGGGGAACATCTAGTACAACTTATCCTGACTAAAGTTGGTCTTCAACTGCCAAAGACTCTGGTGATGACGCCGTCTTGGGCTCCATGGTGACCTCCGTCCTGCTGCCCTGCTGGCCTTGGTCTCGTTGCACTGGAATGGCAACCTTTACTTGACGCCTCGGTACTCCGCGCCTGTGCTTTCCCGCTTTGCACCAAAGAGGAAACAAGGACACTGGACAGGCTGGCGCCCTTGGCCTCGGTCGTCATGGCTTGCATCATGAGCACCTCGCGAGGTACCCTTTCCTTCATCTCTCCGCCTCCTCGCGAGCTTGCCTGGCGAGGCCGCTCCTGAGGAAGCCTCCTGTCGTCCGCCCCGCGAGGCTTGGCCCCTCACGAGGGTCTTGAGCTTGAGTCGATGAAGATGGGCCGCACTGGGCCACCACTTGAACCACGCCGTAGGCTACAAGCTGGCAAGTCTGGGGACCCCCGTTCCCGGAACACCGACAGTAGCCCCCAGGCCCAAGGCGCGCTCGGACTTGGCTTAGCAGAGAAGCAAAGGGACAAGCGTGGAGCGCCGCGGCCCCAATAGCCTACGGCCTTGGGCGCCTTGTGGTAGTTGATTGGACGTGGGCGTCTCCGCTTCCCCACGCTCCTCATTACGCGCCTGGCTAGGCGGACTCGTGGTTGTACACAGCAATTCCCCCTTGCTACTCGCGCGCTCCCTGTTCTTCCTTCTTCCTTGAGCTCCAGCCTTCGCCTCCAATCCAATCTCGGGTCCCCCCCTTTCCGTCGCCATGGCACCGACGAAAAAGGAAAAGGGGAAGAAACCCGCGTCTTCGCCCTGCTCGCCTCCGGCAGCTGCTCCCGCCGTCGACCAGTCGCTCATACTCAATCTCGAAGCCTTGGACAAGGTCCGCTCCGCCCTTGCTTCCATCTTCAATGAGTGCGGGAGGACGATGGCCTGGCCCGCGTCCCACGCCTCCTTCGATAGGGTCGTCATGGAGGTCCGATTCTTTGCCAACGCCCTGTGGGTGGGCCTAGTGGTGCTTGGCGAAGCCCTGCTGGATTGCCACGCTCCTCCATCACCACCACGCCGTTGTGCTGCTGTTGGATGGAGTCTTCCTCAACCTCTCCCTCTCTCCTTGCTGGATCAAGGCGTGGGAGACGTCACCGGGCTGTACGTGTGTTGAACACGGAGGTGCCGTGCGTTCGGCACTTGATCATCGATGATTTGAATCACGACGAGTACGACTCCTTCAACCCCGTTCTCTTGAATGCTTCCGCTTAGCGATCTACAAGGGTATGTAGATGCACTCTCTCTTTCTACTCGTTGCTGGTCTCTCCATAGATAGATCTTGGTGACACGTAGGAAAATTTTGAATTTCTGCTACGTTCCCCAACAGTGGCATCATGAGCTAGGTCTATTGCATAGATTCTTTGCACGAGTAGAACACAAAGTAGTTGTGGGCGTTGATGTTGTTCAATATGCTTACCGTTACTAGTCCAATCTTGTTTCGACGGTATTGTGGGATGAAGCGGCCCGGACCGACCTTACACGTACTCTTACGTGAGACAGGTTCCACCGATTGACATGCACTTGGTGCATAAGGTGGCTAGCGGGTGCCAGTCTCTCCCACTTTAGTCGGAACGGATTCGATGAAAAGGGTCCTTATGAAGGGTAAATAGCAATTGGCATATCACGTTGTGGTTTTGCGTAGGTAAGAAACGTTCTTGCTAGAAACCCATAGCAGCCACGTAAAACATGCAAACAACAATTAGAGGACGTCTAACTTGTTTTTGCAGGGTATGCTATGTGATGTGATATGGCCAAAAGGATGTGATGAATGATATATGTGATGTATGAGATTGATCATGTTCTTGTAGTAGGATTCACGACTTGCATGTTGATGAGTATGACAACCGGCAGGAGCCATAGGAGTTGTCTTTATTTATTGTATGACCTGCGTGTCATTGAAGAACGCCATGTAAACTACTTTACTTTATTGCTAAACGCGTTAGTCATAGAAGTAGAAGTAGTCGTTGGCGTGACAACTTCATGAAGACACGATGGTGGAGATCATGATGATGGAGATCATGGTGTCATGCCGGTGACAAGATGATCATGGAGCCCCGAAGATGAAGATCAAAGGAGCTATATGATATTGGCCATATCATGTCACTACTCTATTTGATTGCATGTGATGTTTATCATGTTTATGCATCTTGTTTGCTTAGAACGACGGTAGTAAATAAGATGATCCCTTACAACAATTTCAAGAAGTGTTCTCCCCTAACTGTGCACCGTTGCTACAGTTCGTCACTTCTAAGCACCACGTGATGATCGGGTGTGATGGATTCTTACGTTCACATACAACGGGTGTAAGACAGTTTTACACAGCGAAAACACTTAGGGTTAACTTGACGAGCCTAGCATGTACAGACATGGCCTCGGAACACGGAGACCGAAAGGTCGAGCATGAGTCGTATAGTAGATACGATCAACATGAAGATGTTCACCGATGATGACTAGTCCGTCTCACGTGATGATCGGACACGGCCTAGTTGACTCGGATCATGTAATCACTTAGATGACCAGAGGGATGTCTATCTGAGTGGGAGTTCATAAGATGAATTTAATTATCCCGAACATAGTCAAAAGACCTTTTGCAAATTATGTCGTAGCTCGCGCTTTAGTTCTACTGTTTTAGTTATGTTCCTAGAGAAAATATAGTTGAAAGTTGACAGTAGCGATTATGCGGACACTAGAACGCTTATGTCCTTAATGCACTGCTTAGTGTGCTGAACCCCAAACGTCGTTTGTGGATGTTTCGAACATCGAACATACACGTTTTGATAACTACGTGATAGTTCAGTTAAATGGTTTAAGTAGAGGCACCAAAGACGTTTTCGAAACGTCGCGGAACATATGAGATGTTTCGAGGGCTGAAATTGGGATTTCAGGCTCGTGCCCACGTCAAGAGGTATGAGACCTCCGACAATTTTCTTAGCCTACAAACTAAGGGAGAAAAGCTCAATCGTTGAGCTTGTGCTCAGATTGTCTGAGTGCAACAATCACTTGAATCGAGTGGGAGTTGATCTTCCAAATGAGATAGTGATGTTTCTCCAAAGTCATTGCCACCAAGCTGCTAGAGCTTCATGATGAACTATAACATATCAGGGCTAGATATGATGATCCTTGAAATATTCATGATGTTTGACACCGCGAAAGTAGAAATCAAGAAGGAGCATCAATTGTTGATGGTTGGTGAAACCACTAGTTTCAAGAAGGGCAAGGGAACAAAGGGATACTTCATGAAACGGCAATTCAGCTGCTGCTCAAGTGAAGAAACCCAAGGTTGAACCCAAACTCGAGACTAAGTGCTTCTGTAATAAGGGGAACAACCACTGGAGCAGCATTACCCTAGATACTTGGTAGATGAGAAGGCTGGCAAGGTCGATAGAAGTATATTGGATATACATTATGTTAATGTGTACTTTACTAGTACTCCTAGTAGCACCAGGGTATTGGATACCGGTTCGGTTGCTAAGTGTTAGTAACTCGAAATAAAAGCTACGGAATAAACGGAGACTAGCTAAAGGTGAGCTGACGATATATATTGGAAGTGTTTCCAAGGTTGATATGATCAAGCATCGCACACTCCCTCTACCACCGAGATTGGTGTTTGCGTTGAGCATAGACATGATTGGAGTATGTCTATCGCAATACGGTTATTCATTTAAGGAGAATAATGGTTACTCTATTTTTTGAATAATACCTTCAATGGTCTTGCACCTAAAGGAATGGTTTATTGAATCTCGGTCGTAGTGATACACATTTTCATGCCAAAAGATATAAGATAGTAATGATAGTACCACTTACTTGTGGCACTGCCATGTAAGTCATAATGGTATAAAACGCATGAAGAAGCTCCATGTTGATGGATCTTTGGACTCACTCGTTTTTGAAAAGTTTGAGACATGCGAACCATGTCTATTGGTGTATATGCATGAAGAAACTCCATGCAAATGGACCGTTCGGACTCACTTGATTTTGAATCACTTGAGATATGCAAATCATACCACATAGGCAAGATGACTGAAAAGCCTCGGTTTCAATAAGATGGAACAAGATAGCAACTTGTTGGAAGTAACACATTTTGATGTGTGCAGTCCAATAAATGCTGAGGCATGCAGTGAATATCGTTATGTTCTTACTTCACAGATGATTCGAGTAGATGTTGAGAATATTTACTTGATGAAACACAACTCTGAATTATTGAATGGTTCAAGTAATTTCAGAGTGAAGTAGAAGATCATTGTGACAAGAGGATAAAATGTCTATGATACGATCATAGAGATGAATATCTGAGTTACGAGTTTTGGCACACAATTAAGACATTGTGGAAATTGTTTCATAATTAATACCGCCTGGAACACCATAGTGTGATGGTATGTCCGAACATCATAGTTGCACCCTATTGGATATGGTGCGTACCATGATGTCTCTTATCAAATTACCACTATCGTTCATGGGTTAGGCATTAGAGACAACCACATTCACTTTAAATAGGGCACCACGTAATTCCGTTGAGATGACACCGTATGAATTATGGTTTAGAGAAACCTAAGTTGTCGTTTCTTAAAAGTTTGGGGCTGCGACCCTTATATGAAAAAGTTTCAGGTTGATAAGCTCGAACCCAAAGCGGATAAAATGCATCTTCATAGGAAACCCAAAACAGTTGGGTATACCTCCTAATTCAGATCCGAAAGCAATATGGATTGTTTCTTGAATCGGGTCCTTTCTCGAGGAAAAGTTTCTCTCGAAAGAATTGAGTGGGAGGATGGTGGAAACTTGATGAGGTTATTGAACCGTCTCTTCAACTAGTGTGTGGCAGGGCACATGAAGTTGTTCCTGTGGCACCTACACCAATTGAAGTGGAAGCTTGTGATGTTGATCATGAAACTTCGGATCAAGTCACTACCAAACCTCGTGGGATGACAAGGATACGTACTACATCAGAGTGGTACGTAATCCTGTCTTGGAAGTCATGTTGCTGGACAACAATGAACCTACGAGCTATGGAGAAGCAATGGTGGGCCCGGATTCTGATAAATGGCTCGAGGCCACAAAATCCGAGAACGGATCCATGACTTTGGAAGAAATACTTGATGGTCGTAAGGCCATTGGGTACGGATGGATTTTAAAAGGAAGACAGACAATGATGGTAAGAATTACCATTAAGAAAGCTCGACTTGTTGTTAAGATATTTTCCGACAAGTTCAAGGAGTTGATTACGGTGAGGTTTTCTCACTCGTAGCGATGCTAAGAGTCTGTTGGAATTGGATTAGCAGTTACTGCATGATTGATGAAATCTTGCACATAGGATGTCAAAACATTGTTTCCTCGACGTTATACTTGAGGAAAGGTTGTATGTGATACAACCGGAAGGTTTTGTCAATCCCAAAAGATGCTAATAAGTATGCAAAGCTCCAGCAATCCTTCTAAGGACTGGAGTGAGCATCTCGGAGTTGGAATGTGTGCTTTGATGATGATCAAAGATTTTGGGTTTGTACAAAGTTTACGAGAAACTTGTATTTCCAAAGAAGTGAGTGGGAGAACTATAGAATTTCTGATGAGTATATGTTGTTGACATATTGTTGATCAGAAATGACGTAGAATTTCTGGAAAGCATATAGGGTTATTTTGAAAGTGTTTTTCAATGGAAAGCCTGGATTAAGCTACTTGAACATTGAGCATCAAGATCTATAAGGATAGATCAAAATGCTTAATAATACTTTCAAATGAGCACATACCTTGACATGATCTTGAAGGTGTTCAAGATGGACCAGTCAAAGAAGGAGTTCTTGCCTGAGTTGTAAGGTACGAAGTTAGGACTTAAAGCTCGACCACGGCAGAAAAGAGAGAAAGGACGAAGGTCGTCCCCTATACTTTAGACGTAGGCTCTACAGTATGCCATGCTGAGTACCGCACCTGAAGTGTGCCTTGCCATGAGTCAGTCAAGGGGTACAAGAGTGATCCAAGAATGGATCACAGGACAGCGGTCAAAGTTATCCTTAGAAATTAGTGGACTAAGGATTTTTTCTCGATTATGGAGGTGGTAAAAGAGTTCGTCGTAAAGGGTTACATCAATGCAAGCTTGACACCTATCCGGATAGCTCTGAGTAGAGATACCGGATACATATAATGGAGCAACAATTTAGAATAGCTCCAAGTAGAACAGTTATTTGGATTAGCTCCAAATAGAGCGTGGTAGCTACATCTAGGAGATGACATAGAGATTTGTAAAACACACACGGATCTGAAAGGTTCGGACCCGTTGACTAAAACCTCTCTCACAAGCAACATGATCAAACCTAAAACGCATTGAGTATTAATCACATAGTGATGTGAACTAGACTACTGATTCTAGTAAACTCTTGGGTGTTAGTCACATGGCGATGTGACCTGTGAGTGTTAATCACATGGCGATGTGAACTAGATTATTGACTCTAGTGCAAGTGGGAGACTGTTGGAAATATGCCCTAGAGGCAATAATAAAAGTATTATTACTATATTTCCTTGTTCATGATAATTGTCTTTTATTCATGCTATAACTGTATTATCCGGAAATCATAATACACGTGTGAATACATAGACCACAATATGTCCCTAGTGAGCCTCTAGTTGACTAGCTCGTTGTGATCAACAGATAGTCATGGTTTCCTGGCTATGGACATTGGATGTCGTTGATAATGGGATCACATCATTAGGAGAATGATGTGATGGACAAGACCCAATCCTAAGACTAGCACAAAAGATCGTGTAGTTCATTTGCTAGAGCTTTGCCAATGTCAAGTATCTCTTCCTTCAACCATGAGAGCGTGTAACTCCTGGATACCGTAGGAGTGCTTTGGGTGTATCAAACGTCACAACGTAACTGGGTGACTATAAAGGTGCACTACAGGTATCTCCGAAAGTATCTATTGTTTTATGCGGATCGAGACTGGGATTTGTCACTCCGTGTAAACGGAGAGGTATCTCTGGGCCCACTTGGTAGGACATCATCATATGCGCAATGTGACCAAGGAGTTGATCACGGGATGATGTGTTACGGAACGAGTAAGGTGACTTGCCGGTAACGAGATTGAACAAGGTATTGGATACCGACGATCGAATCTCGGGCAAGTAACATACCGATAGACAAAGGGAATTGAATACGGGATTGATTAAGTCCTTGACATCGTGGTTCGTCCGATGAGATCATCGTGGAACATGTGGGAGCCATCATGGGTATCCAGATCCCGCTGTTGGTTATTGACCGGAGAACGTCTCGGTCATGTCTACATGTCTCCCGAACCCGTAGGGTCTACACACTTAAGGTTCGATGACGCTAGGGTTATAAAGGAAGTTTGTATGTGGTTACCGAATGTTGTTCGGAGTCCCGGATGAGATCCCGGACATCACGAGGAGTTCCGGAATGGTCCGGAGGTAAAGATTTATATATGGGAAGTCCTATTTTGGCCACCGGAAAATGTTCGGGATTTTTCGGTATTGTACCGGGAAGGTTCTAGAAGGTTCCGGAGTGGGGCCCACCTGCATGGGGGGACCCACATGAACGTGGGTAGTGGGGGCAAGGCCCCACACCCCTGGTCAAGGCGCACCAAGATCCCCCCTTAGAAGGAATAAGATCATATCCCGAAGGGATAAGATCAAGATCCCTAAAAAGGGGGGATAACAATCGGTGGGGAAGGAAATAATGGGATTTCTTTCCTCCCACCTTGGCCAACGCCCCAATGGACTTGGAGGGCAAGAAACCAGCCCCTCCACCCCTATATATAGTGGGGAGGCGCATGGGAGCTCAAGACGAAGTTCTGGCGCAGCCCTCCCCCTCTCCCAAGTCGTCCTCCTCTCCCGTGGTGCTTGGCGAAGCCCTGCTGGATTGCCACGCTCCTCCATCACCACCACGCCGTTGTGCTGCTGTTGGATGGAGTCTTCCTCAACCTCTCCATCTCTCCTTGCTGGATCAAGGCGTGGGAGACGTCACCGGGCTGTACGTGTGTTGAACGCGGAGGTGCCGTGCGTTCGGCACTTGATCATCGATGATTTGAATCACGACGAGTACGACTCCTTCAACCCCGTTCTCTTGAACGCTTCCGCTTAGCGATCTACAAGGGTATGTAGATGCACTCTCTCTTTCTACTCGTTGCTGGTCTCTCCATAGATAGATCTTGGTGACACGTAGGAAAATTTTGAATTTCTGCTACGTTCCCCAACACCATACTCCAGTCTGTGGCATGTGGATTGCCTCAGGGGCTGATGATGAACAGTACAATGGAAGAACAACCTCGTGAGGGGTGTTCTTGTGGTGGTGTGCTACTTGGAAAGGACTCGATCCTAGTTGCCTGCTCAAGGTGAGTCGTTCCTCCTATTGTGGTGGCTAGCCTATATATAGAGGCCCTGGTCCTCTCCCCAAATATTGAGCGGGAAGGGCGCCACAATGGCCATTTTGAAGGGGAACATCTAGTACAACTTATCCTGACTAAAGTTGGTCTTCAACTGCCAAAGAATCTGGTGATGACGCCGTCTTGGGCTCCACGGTGACCTCCGTCCTGCTGCCCTGCTGGCCTTGGTCTCGTTGCACTGGAATGGCAACCTTTACTTGACGCCTCGGTACTCCGCGCCTGTGCTTTCCCCCTTTGCACCAAAGAGGAAATAAGGACACTGGACAGGCTGGCGCCCTTGGCCTCGGTCGTCATGGCTTGCATCATGAGCACCTCGCGAGGTACCCTTTCCTTCATCTCTCCGCCTCCTCGCGAGCTTGCCTGGCGAGGCCGCTCCTGAGGAAGCCTCCTGTCGTCCGCCCCGCGAGGCTTGGCCCCTCACGAGGGTCTTGAGCTTGAGTCGATGAAGATGGGCCGCACTGGGCCACCACTTGAACCACGCCGTAGGCTACAAGCTGGCAAGTCTGGGGACCCCCGTTCCCGGAACACCGACAGTAGCCCCCAGGCCCAAGGCGCGCTCGGACTTGGCTTAGCAGAGAAGCAAAGGGACAAGCGTGGAGCGCCGCGGGCCCCAACAGCCTACGGCCTTGGGCGCCTTGTGGTAGTTGATTGGACGTGGGCGTCTCCGCTTCCCCACGCTCCTCATTACGCGCCTGGCTAGGCGGACTCGTGGTTGTACACAGCAATTCCCCCTTGCTACTCGCGCGCTCCCTGTTCTTCCTTCTTCCTTGAGCTCCAGCCTTCGCCTCCAATCCAATCTCGGGTCCCCCCCTTTCCGTCGCCATGGCACCGACGAAAAAGGAAAAGGGGAAGAAACCCGCGTCTTCGCCCTGCTCGCCTCCGGCAGCTGCTCCCGCCATCGACCAGTCCCTCATACTCAATCTCGAAGCCTTGGACAAGGTCCGCTCCGCCCTTGCTTCCATCTTCAATGAGTGCGGGAGGACGATGGCCTGGCCCGCGTCCCACGCCTCCTTCGATAGGGTCGTCACGGAGGTCCGATTCTTTGCCAACGCCCTGTGGGTGGGCCTAGTTCCCCCCTTCTCTGCTCTCTTCAATGCAGTGCTTTCCCATTATCAGATCCATATGATGCACCTCGGTCCTCAGTCCATTACTCTTATTGCTGTCTTCGCCTTTGTCTGCGAGGCCATGGTGGGCATTCCTCCCTCCGTTGCCCTTCTGCGCCACTTCTTCTCCTTGCGCCTGAGTGACCCAACTCAATGCTTGGGGTGCGTGAGCTTCCATGCCGTGGCGGAGACGGCCGCCTCAGGGATCGATTTTGGCCTCCCTCCTTCTGCAAGCGGGTTCCGGGAGCGATGGCTGTATGTGGATGTCGGAGTGCCTAGCCCCTTGCTCTCGCACCCAACATTGCCTGCTATCCCCAACTCAGGCTGGGATCATGAGAAGCTCACGATCCCCCGGCTTGCTTTCGTCTGGCGCCGCTTCGAGAGTTTGAGGACACTCGATGTGACGGTACCCCAGGTGGTGAAGGAGTTCCTCTAGTGCTGCATTGCTCCTATCCAGCGTCACTCCCACCCGATGTGGACCTTCGCGGGGCGTGGAGACTGCATGAGACTCCAGGAGGAGGATCTGGCGCCCGAAGCACTAAGGACGGTGTTGAGGGTCTTGACTGGTGACCCTTCTCCAGGCAGTATCCGGCGTGGGGGTGCCCTCTTGTATCTTTGCTTGGGCAGGGCCGATTTCGTGAGGCAATGTCCTGCTTCAATGAATGGGGGCTGTGCCCAGCAGGCCTTGTGGGGCCCCGCGAGAATCCAGTTGCCATGGTCGCTCTTCCGGTTGCCCACGTCGGTCTTGCCTCAAGTGGTGGCGCAGGGAGGCGAGAACCGCCGGGAGCTGAGGGGTCTGACGTCGAGATGCTAATGCCGTGCGGGGCTCCCGAGGTGTCATCCTCTGAAATTCATCCTGGAGTGGTGGCTGATGAGGAGTCGCGACCTGCGGCTCCCAAGGCCGGGACTCCTGAGGCCTCGGCTGGCCTTCAAGAGGCGGTACCTGGTCGCCTCTCCCAGTCTGGCGCCCTTGGTGCAAGTCATCCTGATGTCTCTCCCATGCCGCGCGCCGGCCCTCACGTTGGGGGCTTAGGCCGGTTCCGCATAGACTTCGAGGCCCTCCGCAAGAGGAAGGAGGCTTCGGGTGGCAATGACCGTCCTTGCCGCCTGCTGAAGTGTGGGAAGTACTTCGCCATTGACGAGTAAGTCTCTCTTTCTCATGATTCCTTGTTCCGCCGTTCCTTCTGCTGATTGTGGCCTTCCAGGGCCCTTCCTGCCGAGCTCACGGAGCCGGCCAAGGAGCCACCTCCTCAGGCTTCGTCTTCATCGCTGACCTTGAGCGCCCCAAGCTCGAGCGCCACCCTTGACGCGAGTTCGGCCGGCAAGGCGGGCAATCCCACGAGGTACCTTGAGCCTGCGCATTTGCCGCCCTTCCTTCGCGAGCTTTCCTGGGGCGCAACCAGCTTGCCCCGCGCTCCTCCTCTGATCGTGGACGGCGAATGGCTGAGGTCGATCTTGGGCTCCACTTCAGGGGATGGACCGGCGCCGGGCTGGGTCCCTGGCGGGGCCCGTCCGGCAATCGTTGGGGCGCCAGCCCCCAGCTCCCTGCCGAGAGGGGGCGAGCCGCCTCGGGGCCCTCCACCTGCGCCCATGGCAGAGGATGATGTGGACGATGTGCTCAGGCGCGCTCGGGAGCGCAGTGCCCTCCACCGAGAGTTTCTTCAGAAGGCGGCAGATGAGGTGAGCCAGCTCGGCGTAGAGCTTGCGGGCGAGGATGCGCGCCTTGAAGCCGAAGGCCTGCGCCTTGCTGAGGAGAGGCGCAAGCTAATGGTGGCCGTCAGCCTTGCGTGCCACCAGCATGATCTTGACAATGCAAAGGCTGAAGCATCGCTGGCAGCCTCGCAGAAGGCCTGCTCCCAAGCCGTCGAGGAGGCCCAGGAGGCAGACCAACTACGCGAAGTTGCAGAGGAGCACGCATGGGAGCTCCAAGCCTGGAGCAACTCTCTGGAGCAACAAGTGGAACTGCGCCAGGCCGCCCTTGAGTCGCTGAAGGGGGCACCCGCCAAAGAGGAGCAGCTCCTAAGGCGCCAGGAGGCGCTGACACTAGAGGCCGCCGAGCGCAACCTTGATCTTGAACGGTTGGAGACGAGGGAATGCCAGGTGACCCGAGCAGAGGATGATGTCGGCGCGCGGCAGGCCCAGGTCCAAGAAGAGATCTACCGCTGCATCGCGGAAGCCCGCTTGGGTCTTGAGCACGAGTATGAAGAGAGGTTGGAGTTGGTCAGGGCCGAGGCTACGGGTAGGACTGCTGCTCTCAGAGCCAAGCTGACTGAAGCAGCAGAGCGCACTCAGGCCAACGCGGCCGCTTTAGGCACGGCGTAGGCTGAACTGGCCTCCTCCCGCACTGAGCTGCTTCTTCTCCAACGGAGAGTCGATGATGCCAAGGCCATTGCGCGGCAAAACGAGGATGAGATCCGTCAGCGGTGGACTCTGGAGCATGAGCATGGCCCCATGATCCGAACGCTCAGGGAAAGGGCCAATGCGGCCCTAGGCCACATCTGTGAGGTGACAGCTGAGGAGCCCCGCATGACCAACTATGCTGGCAATCTCCGGTTTTTCACGGATGTGGTGACGCAGCTGGAGAATCGCTCCGACAGGGCCTGCCGGCTTGTTGAGGAGAGAAGCCGAGTCCTTCTTGGGCGTGCATTCTCCCGTGTCTTCAGCCATCTTCAGGACAGAGATCCCCACTTCGATTTCGATGCCGCCATCGCGCCGGTGCCCATAGCCATCCGGGGCAATCTGGCGTAGTGGGTGGAGGACAACATGGATGCCCTCGTCAGGGTCTTTGCTTCTGATGATGATGGCATGGTTGTGGCTGCAGATGAGGGCGACGTGGTGAATGGCGGCGAGCATGGCGCGGATGAGGGTGATGGTGACGGCAGCGATAGCGACGGCGAAGCCAGCGACGCCTCCGGAGGTGTCCTAGAGGACGCAGTGAGCGACATGTCCGATTAATCTTGCGCCACCTCTACTGTTTACCTTGCACAGAAGAAGCTTGGGTGCGGCCCTGAAAGTCGTAAGAGCATTTTGGGAGGGGGAGCCCCTCGTGTAAAAGGATTGTCTTTAGCATGCTTGGGGTTGTAATACCATGCGTGTGCTTATGCTGGACCACTAACCCCGTGGCGAGTTAGTTGACCTGGTTTACCTTTGGCTCGGACTGGTTTCGGGCAAGCTTGTGGCGCCTCGCGTGCAATATGGGGGAATCCATTGGCCTCGCGTTGGGGGCCTCCTGAGAGTGAGTGGCGGCCATGGTCCGGAGTGCTCGCGTGCTTAGCCTGGCCCGGCTCGCGAGGGGCTCGCAAGGAGAAGGCAACTGAAGCTAACTTGGGACATAGGGCCGAAACCAGAACACAAGAAAACTGCTTGAATGAGACAAAACTCCCCTCCCCGAACACACGCAAATCTCAAGCTCAAGTTCAACTTAAATTCGAAGCAGAGAAAGTCGACAACAGAGGAAAAGGCAAAAGGCAAAGGCCGTGTCTGGCACCTAGTCTACTCTTCGACGTCTTGTCACCAGCGTGGAGCTAAGTGCTGCCACTGGGCGTGGGCGGGAGCCCCCGAGGCCCGAGGGCGGCTCTCCGGAGACTCCGGGGCTTGTACAACCCCAACTCATTATTACGTGAGAGTGTCACGGGCGGCGAGCTTCACTGGCACTAGGCCTTCTTCACAGGTACCGGCCTTGCTTCATATCGCCAGATGAGGGCCCCACCTTGCACCACACTCTACCGCCATCGACGGCGACCGGAAACCAAGGACGACACCAATGGGGTAGAGCGGTCGCCAGTGGTTCCCCCGACGACCACGGGTCCTCTGCCGGGGGCAGGCCCTCAGGCACCTCCCCGGCAGAGGGCCTACCTCCTGAGAACGCCTTGCTCCGAGCACTGCGGGGGCGAGCCCGGCTCCCGGCCCCTCTCCTGCAGCCCCCAGTGCCCTCCTCCTGAGGGGTAGGAGGCTGCAGCGTTGGGGCAACCATTTGCTGTGGCGACCTGTACCTCCTGCGACCCGTGGTTAGCATAAGCTTGCTCCTAAGGAATTAGCGGTACCCGATAGCCGCAGCTGCCGACGCAGTTGTCGTGGCTCCCTTGCGGTTCTTGGAAGGACTCAGCTTCTGGCATCTCCTCCCCCCAGCTCGGCCCGAGGAACGAGCCATGTTCTTCTTCCAGTGCGCACTCTTGACCCACCATGTGGGGCACGTAAGCTTCCGGGGGCGCCGCCCCAAGGGCCTCGCCGTAGTGCCCCACGCGCCATGTGGTCCGGCTCAAAGCGTCATCTTGGCTTGGTAGTGTGATGGTCCACCCGGGCCGTAGGCAGTGGTGCGTACCCCCTCGCTTACCAGGAGTGGTGTTGGCGTGACCTGCCGACCGACACTAGCGACCAGGCTGCCGTTGATGAGGCCTTGAGGTGCACCTGGGGTCGCGCGGGCATGGCTGGGCCCGCCATATGACCCGCCCGGGGCCTGGGGTGGTAGTTGGACGCAGAACACATGTGCTCCTGAGGCGGCGGAGTCCAGGAGCTCGGCCACGCGCTCCAACAGCACATCGTGGCCGCTTTCCTGCAGCCTGCACCGCAGCAGTTCTCGGGCCACCGTGAGCGCGGCCTTGGTGTTCGCCTGCTCCCGTCAGGTGTACGGCGCTGCGGCCGCGGCGTGGTTTGAGGCCCTTGACGCTGATCGTACCTGCCGAGGCGTGAGGGTAAGCTGCGCTTGGCCGCGTCGCCCGCGCCCTGCAGCGCCCTGCGGAGCGCGAGCTGCCTGGGGCACGAGGTTGAGGTCACCTTGTGCAGGTGGCGTGGCGTGGGCGGGCCATGCCGCCCAGCGGTCGGTGTTGGTTGTCGGATCGCCGGACATGGGGACGACGAAGCGGTAGAGCGCAGGTCGGTGGAAGGAAGATTCCGGAACACCCCTACCTGGCAGACCAAATGTCGGATGTGGGGTTTCGGCAAACCCTTAAGGTTCGAACTCTGGGGTGCGCGTGAAGATCTTTCCTCTACCAACCCATGTCCCAGTGCTTCGCTGAGAATCTAAACTACACGATGAACAACACAAGGGACACGAGGTTTATACTGGTTCAGGCCTCCATCATGGTGTAATACCCTACTCCAGTGTGTGGCGTGTGGATTGCCTCAGGGGCTGATAATGAACACTACACAGGAAGAACAACCTCGCGAGGGGTGTTCTTGTGGTGGTGTGCTACTTGGGAAGGACTCGATCCTAGTTGCCTGCTCAAGGTGAGCCGTCCCTCCTACTTTGGTGGCTAGTCCTATATATAGAGGCCCTGGTCCTCTCCCCAAATATTGAGCGGGAAGGGCGCCACAATGGCCATTTTGAAGGGGAACATATAGTACAACTTATCCTGACTAAAGTTGGTCTTCGACTGCCAAAGACTCTGGTGATGACGCCGTCTTGGGCTCCACGGTGACCTCTGTCCTGCCGCCCTGCTGGCCTTGGTCTCGTTGCACTGGAATGGCAACCTTTACTTGACGCCTCGGTACTCCGCGCCTACGCTTGCCCCCTTTGCACCAAAGAGGAAACAAGTACACTGGACAGGCCGGAGCCCGCCTGGCGCCCGCCTGGCCTCGATTGTCATGGCTTGCGTCATGAGCACCTCGTGAGGTACCCTTGCCTTGATCTCTCCGCCTCCTCGCGAGCTTTCCTGGCAAGGCCACTCCTGAGGAAGCCTCCTCTCGTCCGCCCCGCGAGGCTTGGCCCCTCGCGAGGGTCTTGAGCTTGAGTCGATGAAGATGGGCCGCACTGGGACACCACTTGAACCATGCCGCAGGCCGCAGGCAGGCAAGTCTGGGGACCCCCATTCCCAGAACATCGACAATAGTCACGTGAATTTGGTATTCGTTCGATATTTTGATGAGATGTATGTTGTCTTTCCTCTAGTGGTGTTATGTGAACGTCGACTACATGACACTTCACCATTATATGGTCCTAGAGGAAGGCATTGGGAAGTAATAAGTAGATGATGGGTTGCTAGAGTGACAGAAGCTTAAACCCTAGTTTATGCGTTGCTTCGTAAGGGGCTGATTTGGATCCACATGTTTAATGATGTGGTTAGGTTTAACTTAATACTTCTTTTGTAGTTGCGGATGCTTGCAATAGGGGTTAATCATAAGTGTGATGCTTGTCCAAGTAAGGGCAGTACCCAAGCACCGGTCCACCCACATATCAAATTATCAAAGTACCGAACGCGAATCATATGAGCGTGATGAAACTAGCTTGACGATAATTCCCATGTGTCCTCGGGAGCGCTTTTATCATTATAAGAAATTGTCCACGCTTGTCCCGTGCTAAAAAAAGGATTGGGTCACCTTGCTGCACCTTATTTACTTTTATTGCTTGTTACTTGTTACAATTTATCTTACCACAAAACTATCTATTCCCTACAATTTCAGTGCTTGCAGAGAAAACCTTATTGAAAACCGCTTATCATTTCCTTCTGCTACTCGTTGGGTTTGACACTGTTACTTATCGAAAGGACTACGATAGATCCCTATACTTGTGGGTCATCAAACACTCACGCACCCGTGCGGCACACAGCACACGACGCAACACACACGCTGACGCTCAAGTGCTCAACCTACTCCCTACGTCCATGAAAGACTGTACATTTAGAGATTTACACATTGACCAGGGCATACTTAACGCCCAAAAGTAGAAGACTTATGTGTGCATGCGACCATTGAGAGAAGAAGACTAAATGAAGGTCGTTGCATGCTGTAATTAAGGATAGACATGTAGCCTATACCTAGAGCAAAAGTTGGTGCATTAGTCAATCAATATCGATTTAGATTAAAGCCTAAATGCATTGGAAGTGTAGATGTACTACACTCTTTGTTTTTTAGCCGATGTACACTCTTTGTTGGAAGACCGAGGGAGTACACGTGCATGCACTCACATACACAGCCAGGGTGGTTCACGCACAAGGGTTGGACTCCTGTCGCACCTGCGTAAAGTTTTGTTTAACTGATTTGTTTGCTCTACCAACTGACAGGTGGGACCCAGAAACTAGGTGACAATTTAACCAGTCAACAAAGTGCCAAGTCGACTATGTGGCGAGTCAGTAGGGTGCAACACGGTGCTCTATGATGAGCTAGTGATCGTATAATCACCGCAAAACTTTATATAGTGACCGTAAAGAGTGTATTGTTACATACGTTGACCGTCAGTGTATTTTTCTTGTTTGAAATTAAGCCATATTAACCAGAAAGGATGCAGTATAGACTAGTACTAGTACTACTTTGATGTGTCCCGTCAACTCGCCGAACAAGGAGAAGCTTGCTTACTACGCCTCTCCCTCGCCCACGCGCGCGGTGGCTCACACGACAAGGAGAGGATTTTGACTACATCGCCCTCTTCCTCTCCCTCGCTCTCGCGGTGGATGTGCAGCAGTTCAATCGGTGTCAGATTGCCAAAAGCATATTATATTGTAGTATCATCATTATTGGACCTTCCGAAGAGGTGAAGAGCCAAGTGCAAGGTTCACACCAGCGCTACCGTTCACAATTTATCATACTCCACTTACACGTTATAGATGGGCTACATGTCCTCCTTCAGGTTCCAGTCCCAGGTGTTCTTCATGGATGGTATGATCCATAGCGGTGTGCAACGGGAATCATTGTCGCAGCTTTCTAGTCCGGTTCCACAAGATGGAGACTCATCCAAGCTGAAGCGGCATAAATCAGGGATAGCGTGTCCCAGCACGTCATTCGTTTGGCGGTGCACACTGAAGACACAACAATGCTTCATGAATGGCAGGCCTTCTGTGTCGTGCACGGAAGGTGGCATCCGCTTCACAATGGGGTAGCTGTCCCCAATGAAAAGCGAGTACCCTCCAAGAGTGTTCCTCAGCATCCATGTAGCATCACGAGGGTCGAACTTGGCGCCGTTCGTATGGTACACGCGGCATCTCAGATCTGGACACATGGGGACGTACATAGTCAAGGTCCATGCATAATAATGTTGTGCTCAAATATGGCGCTCAGTAATACTGTGCAGCAAATAGTACTACTCCGGTATAGAGGAAGTAAAATAACTGGCTTATTATATATAGCCACTCTTGGCTACATGGATGAGATAGTAAGACATGGAAAAACAAAAATTGTGGCAGCTAGTGGGTTCAAGTCTTCAAGGGCCTAGCTAGCTATACGCGTCCTCCAAGGTAAAAAGTACTCCTACTAGTACTAGTAAGTAGTACAACAATGAAAGAGAAGGTGAGAGGGTTAAAATGGAATACCTGGGTAGATGGTGACGGTCCGATCATGGTAGATTGTGTGACCATGTTGCACATTAGTGGTACCATGCGTAACAACTGCTAAGATAGTTGATCCCAATATGCCAAAGTCAGCTACAAGGTTCCAGGTTAGACCGAATCGCAGATGCAAATACACATCCAGGATCGGCGATCTTATTTTGATCGGGGGATGACTAGTCCCTGCAAAATAATGGAGTACCATGAGGGATGCAAATGATGTTTTATGCATTCCGTTTGTAATCTCCCGTACCGTAGGATGGCAACCAGATGAAACAAGTCCCCTGGCTTGTCACCGCGAAGATGCGGCCTAGATGGTGCACTGTGTCTTCGAACATGTAGGGGTACAAATCTGTCGCCGCCAACATGCGCCAGCCTCTGCCGTTACTGCCTCTTGCATTGATGGCAATCCTTATGTCGAACACCGCGATGAGATAGTAATCATCATAGCCACGTCGCTTTGTCGGTGGGTGCACAATTGCTATATTCTTCAATCTCATGTAGGCATCATCATACATATTCAAGCCCAGCTAGTCCGGAAGGCCGATCCTAATGATGGAGAAGGGGTCTACGGGAACGGCCGCACTGCTGTGGATGTTGTGCAAAATGATGGTGGTATCCGGCCGGAGGTATGCAAGCCAATCTTCATTGGCACCGACCCAGACCTATATATAAGACGGTGGGCAGCGGAGAAATTATGGGATGGAAATGGCATAACTAACTACTACATGATCAAACTCCATTACAGACCTGCTCATCGGACAAAATCCGACTACCTCTCAACGTCGGCAACTCTAGCGGAGTCAACGTGCAACCATGGCCAGGGAGCCGTGGACTGTTCGAAGGATTGTCCCATAGAAGAACCTTCTCCTCGAGGACGCATGGAAGACCAACAAGCATGGCCTTTTCCCAAGCCTGTTTAAGCACCGTCTTGAAAAAGTTGGTGCAGGAAGCACCGAGTCTTGCGGTGGTGAGGACGTCAGAGCGGCGTGCGATTTCTCCCAGAGGATCATCGTCTAAGGTGTCCCAGCCCCGACGAGGAGGAGAACTGCCTGGCGAATCCATGGGAGTAGCGACGAACTGCCTTCTCTTCGGGGTGAGGGGAACTGGCGAGGAGGAGATAAGAGCATAGTAACCGCAGGGCCTCGTCCCTTCCAACTGTAGATCGTTCCTTAGCGAAGGCGTGAGGCTATTATTTACTACTAGTACTAGCATTATGGGACATTATGGGATTGCATTATACTGTAAATAATAGCACTACTAAGAAAATTTTGGCACTAGGTAGTAGTTTTTGGCATGGATTAAGAAATTTTGGGTATGTTTTTGCTATTTTTTGTACACGCCAACTAGTGTCAAAAAATGTCTTACATTATGTGACGGAGGAGTACGTACTCGTACTGTAGCTGTACTAGTACTACTTTCTCAACTAGTAGTGCGATGTACTGTAGTTCTAGTATAGTGCACCAGTTTTGAACTCTTGAATCTCAGGGCCAAGGAGCTACAGTTGGAAGTGGAGGGTACTACTGTTCTCTAGAACCATCGTTGTACTATCAATGCAGGGTAAGTACACCTGCGTAGTGGCCTAGTGGGTACTCTCGGTGTTCTATTCAGCCGCTCCTCTCATGTTACTGGCCTACTCAGCCGCTCCTCTCAAGCACACACTAGCAGCCTGTTTATCAGCGACGGTTACTATGGGGGCAGAACATTTGAGTTATTTGATACAGCGAGACTCGGCTTTTCGCATCCATTTGTGGAGGTGTAATGGATCTCGTCGAACTTTGTTAGTAGTTCCTTCTTTATGAATGAGATGAGCAAAGCTTTTGCCTCCGTTTCAAAAAAAAACACGTCAAGAGTAATTTCTTTTATAGAGCTGATAATGGAGTGAAGTCCATGCGTGCAACGCCACAACCTAGAGAGTAGTAGTAGAGCACTTTACGTACAGAGCCATATTGCACAGTTCCCAATGCCCCGCCAGGCTTTTCCGGCTCCCCATGCTTAATTGGGAGGCGCTAGTTTAAATATGCTACTAGATGATGAGGAAGCTGCAAGCGAGGTGCGGCTAGGGCGAGCACGCGAGCCACGAGATGTTGGGAAGGAAAACCCGTTCATGTGGGCTATCTAGCGCACCCAGATTGTGGTGCCGCACGTCCGTTTGACTTCAAAACTCAAACTACCCTTGTAAACTCAAACTCAAACTACCCTAAGTTACTATTTTAAAAAAAGGTCGTCGTGCATTCGGCCGGGATCGAACCCACAAAACGAGGTATACACTAGTAGTACTCGTTGGAGTACAACGCAACCTAGAATCCCCTTTTGTCGCTAGTAGTACATTGTTCCTTACAAGAAACCTCTAATAATGCAAGAAACTACTACCACTTGCATAGGTAGCAGACTTAAGATAATACTACCTTATCAACCATTGTATATTCCCTTACCAACCAGCCCTACCAAGAAACGACTACTCTACAAAGTGCCGTTATAGGCACGTTTCAACCCATGTCGCCCATTAAGTCAATGCCTTCTATTCGAGCGGGCGTTATGACTTGTGGGACCTACATGTCAGTCTGCACAAAAATCCCCGAGTGACCTCCTACCTCCGACCCGTCCACCTAGTCATCCTAGGCCATGGGATGCAGCTACCGCCGCCGGCAGAAGGCGAGGTCAAAACCGCTGGCGGTGCGGAGCTCATCTTGCAGTAGCCCGGATGCCAGCTCCGTCCGGCGCTCGCGGCCGCTAGCTAGCCAAGATAGCTCCGTCCAGCTGCTTGTATGTAAGGTTTGCTAGCTAGATTGGAATGGTGGTGCGGCGGCTTGCTCGCTCGCGCCGCGCTAAGGCCAGCACGGCGGCTTGCTCGCTCGTGAGTCATGCTCGGGCCAGCCTGCCAACCCGTGTGGAGGCCAGCACGGCGTCCGGCCCGTCCGGCGGAGCGGCGGCCAACTCGCTCATCACCGGCGCCACCGACGATAATGCATCAATACTGTTTGAAGTAATGTTCAGGAAAAATAATGATTTGAGGGGGGATAACATGATAGAAGGTCAGATGTGGGTCCCTCGTGTCAATAGTCAAACAAAATGTGTTGGTTTAAGCAGCCTCGTCAGCACGGGCGTGTGGGCTAACCCTGTCATAAATGGGTTTAAACGAGCCTAATCGGTACTAGGTAGTAGTTTTTGGCGTGGATTAAGAAATTTTGGGTATGTTTTTGCTATTTTTTGTACAATATATTCTTCCTAGGGCTGGTTGCACTACAAAAAAAAGACACATCCGTGACATTTTGGGCTGAACAATTTTTTTTGTCATACTTATGACACTTCTATGACGATAATTGTGACAAAACCCGGTATCATCATAGATGTGGTGGGCTCCTACTTCTATGAAAAAAAATCATGATAGAAAAGGGGCTTTTCGTCCTAGGCGGGCCGGAGACGCAGTTGCATGACATCCTTTGGGCCGTCCATGACGGAAAACACCATGGTAGAAGCGAGGGCGAGGAAAATTTTGGGGAGTTCCTGGTTACGGTGGGTGGTCGTGGTCGGGGGCCGAGCGATGCGCGTTTCTCTCATACACGTACGCGCATGTGTGCGAGGCATTGGGCTCTAACTGAACCCGAGCGAGGCGTTGGGCTCTAACTAAACCCGAGTGATTGCACTAGCTACGTTACTGAACCCGAGTGATTCCTTTGCTACTGCTGCTAACTCAAGCCGATCGATGCTGCCTCTGGACGAACAGTGAGCGTTTGCTGGGGGGTTTGGATGAACAGTGAGTGTTGCTGGGGGGTTTGGATGAATAGTTCCTGGTGGGGGTGGATGAACAGGACCCCGTGGTGTTGCCTCTGAATGAACATGACCCCCATCGATCGAGCCGGTTGGGGCTGGATGAATAGGACCCCGTGGAGGGCTGGATGAATAGGACAACCCCGTGGAGGGCTGGATGGACAGTAGATGGTGGAGGGGTGGATGAACAGTAGCTCGTGGAGGGGTGGTTGAACAGGAGCCCGTGGAGAGGGCTGGTTGAACAGTAGCCGGTGGAGTAGCGCGCGGTGGAGGCTGGATGAATAGGAGCCCATGGATGAACAGTCACAGGTGGAGGCTGGAGGAGGTCGACGGTGGATGAATAGTAGGCCGTGGAGGCTGGAGGAGGTCGATGATGGAGATGAACAGTATCCCGTGGAGTCCCGTTTTGTGGTACGCCACACCCCTCCCGATGAACAGGACCCCCGTTTCGACCGTAGCGCTCCAACACAAGTCTGTTACCTCTGTTTTGCGGTACGCCACACCCCTCCCGATAAACAGGACCCCGTTTCAACCGTAGGAGGTCCAACACAAGTCCGTTTCCTCCATTTTGCGGTACACCAGACCCCTCCCAATGAACAGGATCCTGTTTCGAACGTGGCCGGTCGAACACAAGGCCGTTTCCTCCGTTCTGCGGTACGCCAGGCCTCGTTTCCTTCGGCTATTCCGTCCAAGCCCTCCCGATGAACACGACGACGCATTCCGTTCCGACCCAGCCGGTTGGCTCCCCATGAACACGACGACGATGTTGTTTCTCCATTCCGACCCAGCCATGTACACTAGCCCTGGTCGTACATATGCGCGAGTAGGCATACGAGACCCCGCCCGTATGTACGTACATGGCCGTATTTTCTTTCTTGCACACTGGTCGCTGTACATACGTGTACATGCTACATGTGCGCCTCTACTACGACACGTGTGCGATTCTACATCGACCAGTATGTACGTACACGTTCACGGCCAGAATGACAACGCTACGTACGCTTTGACCAGGTGGGTCCCGACTGTCAGGCACTTCCTTGCGTGCGAAGATGTAGATGGTGGGTCCCAGCAGTCAGGGGGGAAATCATTTTTTTTGCCCAGACGCACTTCCCAACAGTCATGACGTTTATATTGACTAAGTTGACAAAGCCCTCCGTTCCCATCAACTTATTAGGTCCACAAGTCAGCCTCCCACCAAGATGGGTCCCAGCTAGCAGGGGACTATTCTTTTTTTATGTGTAATAAGGAGGCGCTTCCGGTGGGTCCGAGCTAACAATGGACCTCGCTTCTGAATATTTTGACTCTTCCATGCTGTGTCTTAGGAACCTTTTCAATACGGTCTGGATTGCTAGCTCCCGTTCATAGTTCCGCTACAGACGATACACGAGGAAGATTTTTATGGCGGTTCTTCCTTCTAATTACAGGCATATCTATGACTCTTTTTTACCAGATGAAGCAGGAGGCATCGGTCCGTAGAACCTATAAAAAAGAGATGGTTGTGGCGCGAAGTACTCTTGTGCACCTACGTCACTCGGCTCGCGCGCAACCCCGCCCCGTTATGTTATGTTATGGAAGAATTTAGCTTCTTGCTGGGCTGGTTATTCAGAGCCAGCAACCGGCTGCCGGATTTCGTCCCGTCCGTAGCGCTTCGGAAGTCACTCTGGCGTGGCGCTGCTGGATACTTCTGATTTCCCGAAATACGGTGGCTCGTCCGGTGGGTCCCAGCAGTCAGGGCGGAAACCTTTTTTCACGAAATATGGTGGCCCGTCTGGTGGGTCTCTGCTGTCAGGTGGAGGAATAATTATTTTTCGCGTAATAAGGAGGCACTTCCTTGCGGCTGCCGTAGACCCAGCTGTCAGCCTCTCCACTCATAGTACTCTTCCGATGGAAGTTGGTCGTTGACCACATTGACCACGCCGCACCGAGAGCACCACGGCGGTGGACGACGGTGAGGCCTAGGAAGGGGACGACACGGAGCCGGGGAAGATGCAGCAGTGGATGCCCATGCGGAGAGGAGTACGAGGGTTCATTGGTTCGGCTGCGGTGTGAGGCTGCCGTCGCCGCAAAATAACAGGGGGGTGTGGGTGAGTGGAGGGATGGCCTGGCCAGCGGTGGGAGTAGTATGGGGGCGGTGAGGCCTCCACGGCAGCACAGTCGGCCACAGGAGGCAGGAGCAGGCGGCACGACCAGCGCTACTTTGGGCGGCGGGAGCAAGAAGACCAGAGGTTGAAGAAGCACTACGGCCGTTGGATGGACATTGTACGGTCACTGGAGCTAGAATCGTTCATATTGACTAAGTTGACAAAGCCCTCCGTCCCCGTCAACTTAGTAGGCCCACTATACTGGGTCCCAGGTAGTAGGGGGAGTATTCATTTTTTGGTGCGTAATAAGGAGGCACTTCCTTGCGTGCGAAGATATAGCTGGTGGGTCCAAGCTGTCAGCGGTGGTAACATTTTTTCGCGAAATATAGAGGCCCTTTCGGTGGGTCCCATATTTCAGGTGGAGGAATCATTACTTTGCGCGTAATAAGGAGGCATTTCCTTGCATGCGGTCGTGGACCCAGTTGTCATCCTCTCCACGTACAGTCCACTTCAGATGCATGTCGGTCGTTGACCATGTTGACCACGTCGCGCCGAGAGCACCAAGGCGGTGGACAACGGCAAGGCCTAGGAAGGGAACGACACCGAGCCAAGGAAGACTCGATAGTTGTTCCCCACGTGGAGGGGAGTACGACTGTACGAGGGTTCACTGGTTCGTCTGCCATCGCCAAAGAATAACAGCAGGTGTGGGTGAGTAGAGGGATGGCTAGGCCAGCAATGGGAGTACGGTGGGGTAGTGAAACCTGCGCGGCAGCACAGCCGGCCGTGGGGAGGAGGGAGCAGGCAGTCCCGTCGGCGCTTGTTTGAGCGGCTGGAGCAAGAAGAGTAGAGATTGAAGAAGCACGACGGCCGTTGGATGGACATCCAACAGTCGCTGCTGAGGGAGTCCTGGATTAAGGGGTCCTCGAACAGCCGGACTATATACTTTAGCCGGACTGTTGGACTATGAAGGTGCAAGATAGAAGACTTCATCCCGTGTCCGGATGGGACTCTCCTTTGCGTGGAAGGCAAGCTTGGCGATATGGATGTATATATTTCCTTCTCTATAACCGACTTTGTGTAACCCTAACCCCCTCTGGTGTCTATATAAACCGGAGGGTTTAGTCCGTAGGAGAAGGACAATCATAATCATAGGCTAGCTTCTAGGGCTAGCCTCTTCAATCTCGTGGTAGATCAACTCTTGTAATACTCATATCATCAAGATCAATCAAGCAGGAAGTAGGGTATTACCTCCATAGAGAGGGCCCGAACCTGGGTAAACATCGTGTCCCCCGCCTCCTGTTACCATTAGCCTTAGACGCATAGTTCAGGACCCCCTACCCGAGATCCGCCGGTTTTGACACCGACATTGGTGCTTTCATTGAGAGTTCCACTGTGCCGTCGTCATAAGGTCTGATGGCTCCTTCTATCATCTACAACAACGCAGACCAGGGTGAGACTTTTCTCCCCGGGCAGATTTTCATATTCGGCGGCTTTGCACTACGGGCCAACTCGCTTGGCCATCTGGAGCTGATCGATAGCTACGCCCCTGGCCATCAGGTCAGGTTTGGAAGTTTGAATTACATCGCCGACATCCGCGGGGACTTGATCTTCGACGGATTCGAACCCATGACAGCAGCGCCCTGTAGCCACGATGAACATGACTTAAATCTGTCATCAGGCTATGCTCAGGAGACAGCGCCTGTGACTGTCCTGGCCCTAGATCCAAAACAGATCACGCCATCCGGGGGCCGGGGGCTGGACCCCGCCACGGAAGCTGCATTCTCTACAGCGTTGGAGTCGAACACAGACCTAACCTCTATTGAGGTTTGTGCCATCGGACCCTCGGACTCATCTCCGGACACAGGTTCCAAAACGCGAGCGTCTGCGCCCATTGAATCTGATTGGGCGCCGACCTTGGAGTTTACCTCCGCGGATATCTTTCAACACTCGCCCTTGGGTGATGTGCTGAACTCATTAAAATCTCTCTCCTTGTGAGGAGACTCCTGGCCTAACTATGTACGGCTTGAGTGTGAAGCGGACGACGAAGAATTTCATTGCCCTCCCACCACCCACTTGATAGCCACTGTCGATGACTTAACCGACATGCTCGATTATGACTCCGAAGACATCGACGGCATAGACGACGATGCAGGGGACGAACAGGAACCACCGCCCATGGGGCGCTGGACAGCTACCTTGTCATATGACATATATATGGTGGATACACCTAAAGACAACAATGGCGATGACAAAAAGGACCCAGTTGAGGATAAGTCTCCTGAGAAGCAGACGAAGCACTGAAGTCAGTGGCGCCGCTCTAAACCATGCCATGGTAAAAATAACGATACCGGCACAAGAGATAATACCCCAGACAATGCTGAAAACAATGAAAACTCTGCAGACCCAACCACAAAGCAGGACAAGCAGGAAGATGGCAAACACAGTCCAGGGCTGCTGTCCGATCACAGCAAAGCCAAAGACACCACTTATCAGCCTGTCTCCGAAGAAGAGGACAGTTTGGATGATGACACATTCATCATCCCTCATACACAAGTGGAACGAGAATGCCTCCAGCAGAGACTTATAGCCACTGCAAGGAGCTTGAATAAGCAGAAGCAACGGCTTAAAGCCGCACAGTATATGCTCGATGACAGATGGAACGAAGTTCTCGACACTAAGGACAAATACGGTGGCAATCGCCAAACAAAGAGCTATCCCAAACGTAAACTACTGCCCAAATTCGACGATGAGGCTATAAAGCCCATACTGCCGAATAATTGTACGTCCAACAGGACCGACCACCTCGTGGTCGAGACAGAGCAACTAATAACACCGCACACAAATCCACACCACTGCTCCATAAAGAAAGGGAGGTAGCAACCCAAAACTAGCAACACAATTTACATGAAGACCTGGATAAAAGGGCTGGCATAACAAGGTCCATCTATGGATCTCGAGAACGTGCTCCCACGCAGGATCGCGACCACCAACACAAATATGTCGGTCACTCTCTAGTTCAGAACCAACACCGAACACTACAACCGTCGGACTCACGCTACGGCATAACCAAATACAGGGGCACTGCGCACCCCCTACGCTCCACCGATGAGGTGCTGGACCATGAATTTCCAGCAGGGTTTAAACCCGTAAACATCGAGGCATACGATGGAACGACAGACCCTACGGTCTAGATAGAGGACTTTATTCTTCATATTCATATGGCATGCGGAGGTGATCTCCTCGCCATCAAGTACTTACCCCTCAAACTCAAGGGACCAGCTCGGCACTGGCTGAAAAGCCTCCCCGAAAATTCTATCGGAAGCTGGGAGGAGCTCGAGGACGCTTTCAGGGCAAATTTTCAAGGGACTTATGTCCGACCTCTGGATGCAGGCGATCTAAGTCACATAACCCAACAACCCGGAGAGTCAGCCCGCAAGCTTTGGAACAGATTTCTGACCAAGAAAAACCAAATCGTCGGCTGTCCGGACGCCGAAGCCTTAGCAGCTTTCAAGCACAGTATCCAGGACGAATGGCTCGCCAAACACCTCGGCCAAGAAAAGCCGAGGACAATGGCAACCCTAACCACCCTCATGACCCGCTTTTGTGCAGGTGAGGATAGCTGGTTGGTCCGTAGCAGCACCAGTGACCCAGGCACATCCAAAATCAGGGATGGCAATGGAAAACCATGATGCAATAAAAACAAACGTCGAAACAATGAAGACAGCCCAGAAAATACAGCGGTAAACGCCGGATTCAAGGGCTCCAAACCCGGTCAACAGAAAAGCCATTTAAAGGCAGGAGAGAAGGTCCATCCAGCTTAGACAAAATTCTCGACAGGTCCTGCCAGATTCTGAAAGTGCGTTATATCGACTAGAGGGGGGGTGAATAGGCGATTTTTATGAATTCTTCACTAAGGAATTTGATGATGAGGAAATTCCTTAGCGAAGAACTACTTGCCGCGGAATAAGTACTCAGAAGTAAACATAACAGAACACAAGCATAGTCATCATGATGAAATGAAGACAAGCACAGAGTACAGAAAGCGTAAACACAGGATAACACAGGATGAAGACGGACAGACTGAAGAAATTGAACTGAGGAAATTGAGAAAGTCTTCAGTCAAAGTCTTCAAACAGATATGAACAAGCACACAACAAGTGAAATGAGGAATTGAAAGAGTTGAGGAAATAGAACCAGTAAGCTTGGTGAAGACAGTGATTTGGTAGACCAGTTCCAACTGTTGTCTCAATTATACATCTGGTTGGAGCGGCTAGGTATTTAAACCAAAGGACACACAGTCCCGGACACACAGTCCTCACCGCATTCTCCTTGAGCTAAAGTCTCACAGACCTCGCCCAATCACTCGTGGTAAGTCTTCAGGTAAATTCTGAACCTTCACAAACTCGGTCACTCGGCGATCCACAATTCCTCTTGGATGCTCTAGACCTTGACGCCTAACCGTATGGAAGAAGCACAGTCTTCAAAGTAAACAATCGTAGGATCCACGCAGGATCAATCTCTTCAGTGATGCTCAATCACTTTGGGTTTGTAGGTGTGTTGGGTTTGGGTTTTCCTCACTTGATGATTTTCGCTCAAAGTCCTCGGAGGATGGGATGCTCTCAAATGACAAGTGTCAGTTTCTCTCGGAGCAGCCAACCAGCTAGTGGTTGAAGGGGCGGCTATTTATAGCCTAGGGAGCAGCCCGACATGATATGACATAAATGCACTTCACTAATATGACCGTTAGGTGGGTAGATATTTTGGGACAGCTGGCGCGTAGCACAGCAACGGTCGGAATTTTGACTCTCAAATTCCTCAGGGCTATCATGTTCCTCACTGTGTAGGCAACCCGCACCGGCGAATTCCTAACTCCTCAGTCAGAACAAATTCCTCAGAGACTAGAAGAACTTTGTCTCTGTCACTGAAGAATATGACTGAACTGTATGAGATTTCCAATGGCTTCACTCGAAGGGATTGGTAGGTGTAGGATTTTGAGTTGAGCATCACATAGAAATTTTTCCTTAGTATTTCCTCGACCCCCTTTAATAGTATGGTGTTTCCTATGACTCAAGAAAGAGAAAATGAATCTACGAAAACAAAAGTCTTCATGCTTCATGTCCTCGAATGAATTCCAAGTCTTCAAGCTCACACCAATTTCTTCACTTTCATAGTCTTCAGAAAGTCTTCAGAAATCCAAAGTCTTTAGTCGAAAAACTTCATTTTTAGGGGTCGACTTTCTCTGTAAATATCAAACTCCTCATAGACTTATAGACATGTGTACACTCACAAACGCATCAGTCCCTTAACCTATAAGTCTTCAATACACCAAAATCACTAAGGGGCACTAGATGCACTTACAATCTCCCCCTTTTTGGTGATTAATGACAATATAGGTTAAGTTTTCAACGGGGATAAACATATGAAGTGTAAATACTAATATTGAGGAATTTGATTGCAAGATATAGAAGAACTCCCCCTAAAGATGTGCATAGTGAGGAATTTTCTTTTGAAGCAATGCACACTTGAAGAGTATAATCATGGAGATCTCCCCCTATATCTTGTAATTCATACACGCATTTGACATATAATATGAAGAATTTGAAATGCATGATGAAATATGGCGACTGATGTAATCCAGCATGCGTGTTATGACATTAATGAGGAATAAGCACGCAGAAGAACTTAGCAAAAGTATCAAGCCACCATAGAGTTTAAGTTTACAACTTGATCCAACAAAGTCATCAAAAGAATGAGAGTTGTAACTTAGCAAAAAACACCCATATAAGATAGACCCTCTTGAAGACTAACTCAAATTTCTCCCCCTTTGTCATCGCATGACCAGGTTGAAAATGAGGACTAACGCCCCTGAAGAATATCATGATGATGAAGGAGCGCTAGCGTTGTTCGGGTCGTGTGTCATTTTAGGGCCTGCCGTCCAAGTCTTCATACTCGTCTGTGTTGCGTGATGAAGAATATGAACTGGCTACTAAGGGAGGAACCTTGACCCTCTTGTATTTCTTCGGAGGATGAGCATACCAGTCAAAATCATCCTTGAAGCCCATTTGCTTCAGATCTTCTTCACCATATAGATGTGACAGTATAGCCCAGGTGCGATCGAAGACTTAAGGGAGGTAGTAATGGTTTTTCTTCACTGCATTGTGTGTAGAAGTCATGTTGTGAATAATAGAACCAAACTGAAGCTTAACCCATTTGTGGTTTCGACCCACCTTCTGGTGAAGACTAAGAGGCAGCTCACGGTCAGTCATCACACGAGGAGCAGTGGCTTGAGGATTTGACTTGGGAGCATTGGCAGCAGAATCAGGAGTGGCAGAGTCATCATTGGTGGAATAAGATGCAGCTATGCGAAACTGACCATCCAATGGATGAATGCCTTCATCAACATTAGCAGTAGCCTTGCCCTTTTCATCAGCTGAGGAAAATGTCCGCTTGAGGACTTCAATAGGGGGCAAGTAGCTGCCATGGTTGAGTGTATCAACCTTGTAGTTGAGTGAAGACCTTGTTCTGATGAATCTCATAATCCAAGGAGCATAAGGCTTCAACTCAAACGAAGATTGTGCAACATTTGCCAGAGTCCTCATGAAGAAATCATGATAATTGACAGGAATGCCATGCATGATGTTGAATAGCAGATTCTTCATGATGCCAACAATGTCCTCATCAGATGAGTCATGGCCTTTGATAGGACTCAAAGTCTTTGTTAGAATGCGATAGACTGTTCTTGGCACATACTGTAAGTCCTTCACGAGGAATTCGGTCCTTGGGGCTTGACCGGGCTTCAGAGTCTTCATGAGCACTTCCATGTAATGAGCAGTAAGATCAGGTTCTTGGTATAGACAACGAGCACCTTCAGGTGGAGGACTGATTGGCAGGGCATGAAGTAATTCAGAGGCCAGTGCCTTGTAATGAGTATTCTCGGTCATCCAGTCCAACACCCAAGTGTTGATATCATCAGCATCACCTGTGATGTGCATCATTGCATAGAACTGAAGAATAAGCTCTTCATTCCAATCAACAATGTCAGTGCAAAAGTTGAGCAGTCCTGCATCGTGAATCACTCTGAGGAGTGGAGAGAAGCAAGGCATTGATTCCATATCCACGTGAGGAATATGCGCGTGGTCGAAGACTTTGTATTTGTTGAAAAGCAGTGAAGAATAGAAGTTTGCCTGGCTGGCAGTCCAGAAGTGCTTCCTTGTAAGACGAGTAGAGTCATACGGGTTGAATTCAGTGAAGAAAACATGCTCGCCGAAGAAATCATCAGCCTTGAATTTCTGCTTCTTCGAGAAGGGATCCTTTGGCTTGGGGTGAGGAGTATCGGTCAATTGCATCACCACCTCAGGAATCGCAATCTCAGGTTCCACAGGCTGAGGAATTTCAGTCTCTTCTTCAGTTGTAGCCTGGGTCATCAATTCTTCATTGACATTTTCATCAGCACTAGTGGCTGGAATTTCTTCATGGACAGATGGGGTGGCATGAGGTTCTTCAAATCCCATTTGTACTTCAGTAGCAATAGGGGACTGAGGAATTTGTTGAAGTGGAGTGAACAGTGGAGAGTTGGGGTGCTGACTTTCCCAAAAGTCATCATTCAACACGGGAGTGGTAAAACCAATGTCCACATCTTCATCTTCCATTTCTTCAACGCCAGCCTCTTCAACAGTAAATTGAGGCATAGGCGAGGAGACAATAGGAGTTGAAGGGATTGCATCCACTTCAATTTCTTCATCCAACTGCTTTGACAAAGCAGCAGAAGGATTTTCTTCATCTGATTCACTTGGAATCACACAATCTTCACCAAAAGGATCAAGGTCCTTTTATGGCATGAATGAGACAGGAACGACATCAATTGGGTTGTCAAATAAACTTGCCAAAGGCTTCATCTTCTTCGGAGCTGAAGAATCTGATAAAGCTGATGCCTTCCTTTTCTTCATTGCTGCATGCTCTGCAGCCTTGGTATTCTTCACATCTGATGCAGATGGAAGGATTGGAGTTGGCGTTGGTGTTGGTGCAGGAGGAGCAGAGGAATTTGGTTCATTTTCTTCAGGCACAACTGATGCAGTTGCCCTGACTTCTTCATTTTCTTCAGGTGCACCACTAGTGGATGCCCTGGCAATTTCTTCAGCGGCTGGAATGCAGTCATCAGCCTTGGAACTTTCATTTTCTTCAGTAGCCTGATTGTCATCAGCGGTGCTGGCATGTTCTTCAGTAGGCTGTGCAGATGCTTCAGCCTGAGTAACTTCAATGCGCACAGGAGCAGCAACACTTGAAGTGAATTTCTTCGTCAGATTGATGAATCGGACCTTGGCGCCCTTCTAGTCAGCCTTGTAGGCTTTAAATTCTTCACTGAGCTTCTTGATTTCAACTTGTTGTGCAATAAGCTGCTCAGGCGAAAGATTGAGGATGTTGTCCTTTAGGTAGCACTGCTTCTTGTATTGCCCTTTCTTCAATGACCTCACTTGGTCATACTTCCATTTTTCTTCTCCAATGAAAGCAGTCAAGACATGGCTTTGACCAGGAGTGAGGTTCATCTCCGGAAAAGGTGTGTTCGGGTCCTTGTGCCATAGATCAATGAAGTCTACAATCAACTTTGGATCCAGTAACATTGGCACATTGTTGCCTTTGGCTCTAGTGACCTGACCTGCCAGTCTCTGATGATTTTGGCGAGTTCTTCATCATCAGCCTCATCACCATCACATGGCACTTGGAAGGTGACCTACTTCTTGTGAGGACTTGGTCGAGGGCCTCATCCAGCAGTGGCCTTTTTCTTCAGCAAGGAGGGGCCAGTTGAAGAATTTGGTGCTGCTGAGGAACTTGCAGATGCTCCTGAGGCAATTGAGATGCCAGTAGTCCTTTGACATGTGGCGAGATGCACAGGTGCAGAGGATTTTGTTGGAGCAGCTGAGGACTGTGTCGGAGGAGCTGAAGACTTGTAAGGAGGAGGAGCAGTTTGAGGAATTGGCCGTGAGGGCATTGCTGACGAGCTTGGCCGTGAGGGCATTGAGGTTGAAGCACTTGGCTTGTAAGAAGGCTTCTTAGGCATGACCTTCTTTGTCTTGCTTGCAGAGGCCTCAGCAGCAGCAGTAGCAGCAGCAGAGTCTTCATTAAATTTCCTCGCTGCTTCTTTTGCCTGTTTGGCCAATTTGGCCTGGCGCTTTCCCCCTTCATCAGGATAATCCTCACCGCGCTTGAGGCTGGTGGGATCAGCCAGTTGGCCAGGACCCAACAGAGGTCTTGGGCATGAAGGGTTGAGAGCGAATTTCTTCATATACTTGGGAGTAACATATCTGTACTCCCTCCATTCCCATGCCCATCTCCTCTCTATCCTTTGTATGCGCACCTTGCGCTGATTTTTGTCCTCCTTGCCAAATTTGGCCTCATCCGGAGTGCAATAATCCTCTTATATGTCATTAGGGATCTCAAAAGCAGTATTGACCTCATGCCTCTTTCCACCCTTCTGTGGCTTCTTACCATCAGCCATTTTCTTCAGCTGAGGTATATGAACAATGGAATTTTCTGAAGAAGCATGCAACTTTTCTTCGAGGAATGCTGCAAATGAGTTAAGTTGATGAGAACCTAGTGATTCAGCAGCAGACATGAGTACCTATGAACAGAGTATAGTTGCGAGGAATTTGGAGAGGTCATATGTGTTCTCAGAAGGTTTTTCAAAAAGGAAAAGTTTTTGAGGAATTTGACCAGATGAGTCTTGAAGAATTTCACTAAGCGTTCTTTGTCTTAGGTTCCAAAGTTGTATAGATTGAAGACCCACACAATTGTGGAATCTTGAATAAAAATTATTGCTTAGAGAAACGAATCAAGAGCAGATGACTTGTGAGGTGTTTAGTGTGTGAAGATTTGAAGAATAAACACCTTTGAAGATTTTTAAGAAAACATTTGAATCAAAGAGGGGAGTAAAAGTAACTTTTAATTACCCTGGATGAAGAACACGACGAACTGGGAAGTGTAGATGTGAAGTTCATCAGTTTAGCTTTTCCACGCCCTAACTCGGTAGAGGAAAACAGCTACGGCGGAGGCGGAGTGAAGAAATCCGTAGCCGGCGCGAGTACGGCGGCGACGAGGTCGAGGCAGTGAAGCTCTTCCTCACCGGCAACGATGAAGTAGCGGCGGCGCTAGGGTTTGAGAAGCTCGAGCGGGAGTGAGAACGAGCGGAGTAAAAACGAAGTGAGGAAGGGGAGGGGGTATTTATAGTCAGAAGGAATGAACTGTACGCCCGAGGAAATCGGACGAACGTTCCCCTAACCTTCTCATTCGCTTGACATGTGTCACCCATGTACTGAGAGGTGGCGATCGTGTGATGATCATGGGTGAATAGATAAGTATTATCGTGGGATGCGGAACAGATTGAGCGGCAAAGCCGAAAATTTATATAAGATAAGTTCAAAGTTCTGTTCGCAAATTCTTCAGCTGACAAGGATACTATGAAGATTTTGAACAAGTTTCAAATAGAACGCACATGAAGAATTTGTGAAAGGATTGGGTTGAGTTTAGCATAGAGGGGGAAGGGTCCAATCACATTCACTTAGCAGAGAAAATCAACTTGAGGAATGAGCAATAAGTGAATGCTGTAGAGGACATAAACTCATTCCTCATATAAATTTGGAAAACGGTTTAATTCTGGGCGAAATGTATTTTTGCGATTTTTTACAAACGGTTTGTCGGATTGATGCAAATAATACGGCGTTAGAAAGCTATGGAAAATGTGCAACTTTTTCGTATTGAAATGTTTTTCTAATTTCTTATGGTTTAAAAACGAATTCAAATGCGGTCAAATTTGATTTTGAACGCGATTTTTTTAAAGTTTCTCAAAATGAGGCAAATAATATACGGTTGTAAAGATATCGAAAATATGAAACTTAGTCATATTGAACGTTTTCTCAAATTCGCTACCATTGAAGAGTAATTTGGATTACCGTGAGACCCATCGTGTTGTTTTTACGTCAGAAAAAACAGAGTAGTTGTACTGATCTACGTGTGCGTTTGTGCTGACGTATTTTTCGGAGAGTAATTTTGAAAGGTTCCGAAAAAAGAGTACTTGAACTGATGTTTGTATGAGTTTGTACTAAGCGTGTTTTCGCTAACTAGACTTTGCTTTGTTTCGGGTAATATTTTGGTCGTAATTTTTCAACGGTTTTATTGTATCGTCGCCCCTGTACTTGCATGGTTCTATCATCGAACTGAATGATATTTTTTCAAAAATAAAATGTTTTTTATACTTTTTTTGAACTAAACATTTTTTACAACGATGTTCTAGACTTCTCTTATTTTACGACTTGTACTTTTACGCTTTGAATTGCATGGGGTTTCTTTTTGCTTGAACATTTACAAGTTGAATTTCTCTCATTTCATTTATTCCGAACGGACCACCATTTTTAACTTGTAGTGATCAATATTTTTAATTCAACCATTTCTCCTTTGTAGAATGGACCACCGTTTTTGTCTGTACGGATCAATTTTAGAACTTGGATGCCAACGTCACAGAATTACACTTTAGACGGATCACCTTCTCCCATCTAGACTGACCACAAAATGTGCATCGGGAAACTCACAAAAACAAGGACGATTACAACGAAATCAACGAGAATGTATGAATCATACCATTTTCAGCTCAATAAATACTATACATAGAACAAGCAGAACTTATTAAACAAGATGTTTTTGAAGTTTCTCACATTAACCCTTTTTATAATACAAAACCGAATGGTTCACTTTTACCTCCTCTCTTTTAAAGCATTACAAACTAATGAACTAAAAGAAAATGGTGATCACAGTGCATTTTTATACCATAGTTCGTAATAGGGAGCACAATCCATGTGAATTGTATAAAAGATAAGTAACAGTAAAAATGGATTAGTGGTGTTATTATAGAGTTTGTAGTACCATCACAATCATAGTTCATAATGACATAATCTCTGGTCGTGCTCCGTTCAGAAAAAGATACACAAGTACATTGCGGCCAAAGTATTACAAACTAACAAACATAATAAGCCACCTCGCTAGAACAGAGCATCTCAGACGGCTCTACTCCTGCTGCCTTTCCTTGCGCGGGAGGCTGTTGTCGGAGCACGCAGTGACGCAGGTGGCTATGGTTGCGACACACGTAGTGGCAGAGTCTCTGAACTGATGGTCGCGACGAACTCGGGCACCCTGAAGTCATGTGGTTGGACTGAGCATGGCGCCGAAGTTGAGTAGAATATTTTTGGAATTAGGGTGATTAGGAAACAACAAACTGGTGCCTGGAAGACACTATGCATACAACTTGCTGATTTCTCGACTGAAGCTGTTTACTGCACAGCTCCTATATTAACTGAGCTACCCTGAAGTTGCTGGAATAGACAAAAGCCTTGATCAGAATCTCACCAACGTTTGCCACTAGAATGAATTTATGAAAACTTATCCAGTTTGGTTAGCTGCTGACTTGAGAAGAGCCATCCTTTCTGCGTCGGAGAGCTGCTATGATGTACTAAGCCATTGCATTTTCTGGCCTTACAAAATTATGGACTCTTGAGATATGAACTAATATACATATTTGTCAACAAACTTATGGTCTCTCGAGATCCGAACTGATTGTGTTACAAGCACAGATACCAATTCCAACGAGCTGATGCAAGTACTATTAAAAAGATAATCAAGTTCAGTATATTAATTGGGAGAAGTTCAAAAAATAAACTTTTTAAAAAGTTTGTACTATTTTTTCTGTAACAACTATAGTCATCTTTTTGCCAGAGCATCACAAAAGAGCGCGGGGAAGAACTGAAAATCACATAAAAGAGAAACTAACATTTTTGTTTTTGTTGAACCCGGTAACTTTTGCCCTTGTACTTCCAAGACTACTCTTTTCGAACTTCCTGAAATTGAAAATAGATTTGTTTGTACACCAGATGCAAGTCATTTGTACACGGTAAAAGAGAATGAAGCAAATTATAAGAACTATAGTGGCATTTGTCCAGCACAAAAACAGAGTGTGAGGTACCAAAGAATGTCAGGCATGAGGATTTTGGAAGAAATGATAGGTACACATAGCCGTGAGACTTGGTGCATTTTTACATAGCTTTCTGTGCATAAAACAATGTTTTTCTCTCATAGACATCAACACAAATAACTTGTGTGCTAAAAAGAACATCGCAACGACAGTGAGTGAATTCAGAAGAGAGAAAGCTTGTTGTAGATCATACCAAAAAATGAGCAGATGATGTGTGGCAGCGACAGTGAACATAACAATTTGAACTGGACTAAATTCGTTAATTGAACTGAACTCAAAAATGAGTTTAGTAAATTAGAATTGAACTGCTAGTCTCTTTTGTGCGCACTGAAGAACTGTTGTCTGGACTCATCGCATTTTTGGAGTTCTTTGGGATCCAATGGTTCACCCAATTAAATAACACGCAAAAGTCTTAATCATCTACGGATTTCGTGGTTAAAAATGGGTTTCAAACACCACTTCTAGACAAACAGTGCTTATTTTGCTCTCGTATGTTGACTGAACAGACAAAAACAGAACGCATCAGTTGCGCCAACAATCCGGAAATCCCCTGAGCACAAAACTAAAACTGAGAATTATTGAGATACCTTGGGCGAATGATGACGTCACAGAACTCGCACTTTCGATGGTTCTCCTTCTCCAATCCGCACTGACAGGTTGCAGAACATGCATCAGGAAACTCACTAGACAAGCTCACCACCTTGTGGTGTTAGGAAACAAACAGTAGCAGTCTTTGAACTGAAACTAGATTTCATATTGAATTATACTAAATCAAGAAATTGAACTGAGTGTGTGACGAGTTAGTCAATGTGAAACTGAACCGATTGTTTCACATCATCCTGCAGGACCAGGGTGGCCGGCTGCCAAGGTTATGGGCTAGAGAGAAGGAAGGGGGAAGAGGAACTGATGGGAGGGGCGGGTCTGACCTGATTCCAGGGGTACTCGATGGGCCTGCTTGTAGAGGCAGGGCGGTTGATCACAGGTAATCCCGTGTAAGTTCAACTATCAGGCGTGGTGGCGGAGAGAGGCTCTTTGACGGTGACCTTCGGGAGGTGCCTCGCTTCCCAATCTTCCCCAAAAGCAAGATAGACATAGACAAATTCCTTTCAGTTTGTCGCTAAAAATTGGACACAAAAAAAATTAATTTTTTTCTCTCTCAACCTCCCGCATATATTTTTGAGCTGATATTTGTCTGTCATTGAACTGATGTACTACGTGTAGTAATATATTTAATTGTTGTATTTTTCTGTAGTTCAGTGACATACATTGAATTATAATAAAATATGTTACAATAGATTTAAAATGCATGATGTGCTATTGAACTACAGATTATATTAAAAAGCACAAATGACTCCCATTCAAGTAGCCTAACAAGCATCAAATTTGTGCTAAAACTTCAATTCTTGAAACTATAATCAGTGTACATTCTAACGAACAATTAACATGCATAGTAGGAACGGTGTATCTCTTTTATCAGTGAATTGCCTCAACAAACACTAATTTGTTTGGAGTGGACTATATTAGCATATGTGCAAAACCGTTGTTTTTCTTTCTAGCCAATGAACTATCATAAGTCTAACAGAAGAACTGATACAATATGTACATATGAACAGTTTTAACCTTTTCAGCCAACATTTTCAACAAACAGGTGTTGTGCACTGAGGGAGTCCTGGATTAGGGGGTGTCCGGATGGCCGGACTAAGACCTTTGGCCGGACTCCCGGACTATGAAGATACAAGATTGAAGACTCTGTCCCGTGTCCGAATGGGACTTTCCTTGGCGTGGAAGGCAAGCTTGGCGATACGATATGAAGATCTCCTCCCATTGTAACCGACTCTGTGTAACCCTAGCCCTCTCCGGTGTCTATATAAACCGGAGTGTTTTAGTCTATAGGACGAACAACAATCATACCATAGGCTAGATTCTAGGGTTTAGCCACTCCGATCTCGTGGTAGATCTACTCTTGTACTACCCATATCATCAATATTAATCAAGCAGGAGTAGGGTTTTACCTCCATCGAGAGGGCCCGAACCTGGGTAAAAACATCGTGTCCCTTGTCTACTATTACCATCTGCCTAGACGCACAGTTCAGGACCCCCTACCCGAGATCCGCCGGTTTTGACACCGACATTGGTGCTTTCATTGAGAGTTCCTCTGTGTCGTCGCCTTTAGGCCCGATGGCTTCTTCGCTCGACAATCGCGATACGGTCCAGGATGAGACTTTTCTCCCCGGACAGATCTTCGTATTCGGCGGCTTCGCACTGCGGGCCAACTCGTTTGGCCATCTGGAGCAGATCGAAAGCTACGCCCCTGGCCGTCAGGTCAGGTTTGAAAGCTTAAACTACACGGCCGACACCCGCGGAGACTTGATCTTCGACAGATTCGGGCCACGACCGCGTGCGCCGCACTGCCTCGATGGGCATGATCTAGCTCTGCCGCCGGACAGCGACCAGAGCGCCGCTCAGATGTTCACTCTGACCATTAGTTCGGAGCCGACTGCGCTAGCCAGGGACGGACGGTTGGACGCCGCCCTAGGAGCCGCAATCTCTGCGGCTATAGAGCCGAATACCAGCCAAGTCCTTTGGAAGGCCGGTAACTCCAAGGTGCCGGGCTCCGTTCCGGACTCTGAATATTCTGCACCCCTTTCGATCGAACCCGATCGGGCTCCGATCACGGAGTTCACCGCCGCGGACGTCTTTCAGCACTCGCCCTTTGGCGATATCCTAAATTCGCTAAAGTCCCTCTCTTTGGCGAAAGAACCCCGGCCGGACTACGGTCGGGGTGGTTGGGATGTGGACGACGAAGTTCGAAACCCACCCACCACCCACTTGATAGCCACTGTCGAAGATATAACCGACATGCTCGATTTCGACTCCGAAGATATCGATGGTATGGACGCCGATAAAGGAGATGATCAAGAACCAGCACCTATAGGGCTCCGGAAAACCACCTCATCATACGATGTATGCATGGTGGACACATACAACAGAAATGACAACGAGGACCAAAAGGATGCGGCCAGGGATCGCTCCCCCGAAAAACAATCAAAGCGGCGGCGTAAGCGCAAGGCCAAGCCCCACCTCGACAAAGACCCAGCCATAGAGCAGGGTGACTCAACGGACGATGAACATGTCGTCGAGCATCCATCCAAGCAGGGCGGACAATCCGAACAACCAATCCCCGGGAAAGATAATAGCCCGGACGACCTCAGACCAGACAAATTGCTGGAACATCAGAACCTCCACCAAAGGCTCGTCGCCACTGCACGTAGCCTGAGAAAGCAGAAGCGCAGGCTCAAGACAGCGGAAGATGCACTCAGGATCAGATGGGGCAAAGTACTCAATACCGCACACAAGTACGGCAGTAGTCGCCACACAAAGAGCTATCCGAAGCGGAAACTACTACCGGAATTTGACGAAGAGGCCATAAAGCCCCCACAGTCAAAAAATAAGGAAGCCACAAGGTTGGATAGACGACCCTACGATCAATCTCACGCATTAAAGGACGCCGCACTCAATATGGCGCGCGATCCGTCCAAGAATTCGCATCAGAAAACTGGCCCAACCAGATCCATCTATAGGCCAAGAAAGCAAGCTCCAATGAGTGATGCAACGCAAAAAATACCCGAACATCATGACATGCCTAAATACAGGGGCGCCGCACACCCCCTATGTTTTACCGATGAGGTGCTGGATCATGAATTCCCAGCCGGATTCAAGCCAGTAAACATAGAAGCATACGACGGAACAACAGACCCTGGAGTCTAGATCGAGGACTACATCCTCCACATACACATGGCCAGAGGAGACGACCTCCACGCCATAAAATACTTACCCCTTAAGCTCAAAGGGCCAGCCCGCATTGGCTTAAAAGCCTTTCGGAAACACCATGGGAAGTTGGGCAGTGCTTGAGGATGCTTTCCGAGCAAATTTTCAAGGGACCTATGTCCGGCCCCCGGATGCAGATGATCTGAGTCATATAACTCAGCAGCCCAGAGAGTCAGCCCGGAAGCTCTGGAACAAATTCCTTATCAAAAAGAATCAGATAGTCGACTGTCCGGACGCAGAGGCCCTAGCAGCTTTCAAACATAGTGTCCGAGACAAATGGCTCGCCAGACACCTTGGCCAAGAAAAGCCGCGAACAATGGCCGCGTTAACAAGCCTCATGACCCGCTTCTGTGCAGGGGAGGATAGCTGGTTGGCAAGAAGCAGCACCAGCGACCCGAATACGTCCGAACCCAGAGATGGGAACGGGAAGCCGCGTCGTAACAAAGAACCGCGCCGGATAAAGGACAACAGCCTGATGAGCACGGCAGTAAACGCCGGATTCAAAAGCTCTAAGCAAAATCAGAAAAAGCTGCCCCCCAAAGACGATAGGGACGAGCTATCCAACCTCAACAAAATTTTGGACAAAATATGTCGAATCCACAGCACTCCGGGGAGACCTGCAAACCATACCCACAGAGATTGTTGGGTCTTTAAGCAGTCCGGCAAGCTCAACGCCAAACACAAGGGGCTCAACACACCAAGCGAAGATGACGATGCACCCCACGAGCAGATCACCGGAGCACAAAAGAAGTTCCCACAAGAAGTCAAGACAGTAAATCTACTTCATGTAATGAAAGGGAAGAATAGAATGGCGCCTACAACGACACGCGCCATACAGCCAGCCCCAGAGGAGCAACCCCACTGGTTGTTACAACCAATCACCTTCGATCATCAGGATTACTCTAGAGGAGACCAGAACGCAGGCTGGACTGCCTTGGTCCTAAATCCAATCATTAACGGACTCCAATTTACAAACGCCCTTATGGACAGCGGCAGCGACTTGAACCTGTTATATCAGGACACAGTCCGCAAACTCGGGGTAAACCCAGTCGTAATCCACATCGGCAACACTTCCTTTCAAGGAGTAACGCCAGGTTCGGATACCCCAAGTATAGGTTGCCTTACGTTAGAAGTCACGTTCGGACCACCCGACAACTTCCGAAGCGAAATGCTAACATTCCACATCGCCCCATTCGTAAGTTGCTATCAAGCGCTACTGGGACGTGAAGCTTTCGCCCGCTTTAATGCAATACCACACTACGCATCCCTTACACTTAAAATGCCCGGTCCAAAGGGCATCATTTCGTTACAAGGGAACATAAATTGATCCCCAAAAGTACGGGCAGGGGTGCGGCTGCCTAGACAGCCGCCCACAAATCCAGCCCTACTATCCCGGACACGGCTAGACGAGTCCGGTGTCAACATGCTCAAATAGCCGCATACCCTCGTGCAAGGGGCTCCGTGTGCTCACGCCCGGAGACAATACGACCCAACTCTTGCTCCAACTATATCTTGTTTATCTCGATATAGATTTCTCGCACACTTATTTTTTACTAAGTTCCTCTCTTTTGCAGACGAACATCATGCTACGCCCGTCCAGGATACGGCACAATGGAGACACAGGCGCAGACGTGCAGCAGGGACCCGTTCCAAGGATTCTTTTCAGATTAAGACCCTGCGTAAACCTTTTTTACTGTCTCTTGTTGATAACATCCCCCAGTTTTCTCTATAGCCGAGGAGGAGGCTGGCGTCTTGGCATGTGGCCACGCCAGAATTTTTGCACATACCTGGACAATAGGGGCTTTTTTACCAAGGGCTCTATTTCGGCCCGTCTTCATAAAGACCGAATACCTTAGGGAGTGTTTGGCGTCGCGAGTTTGGCCCTATATGCATCAGCTCCAAATCATGTCTTTGGTCAAATGTTGGGTTTGCCCGGCTCCTGTGTTTTGCTGCCTTACGTTCCGTTATATCGGCTAACGCGGCACCAGGAGAACTACTGCGATTGTGCCCCGGTTCGGCCGGGTGAGCACCTCAGTAGAGAAAGCCGAAAACTGACTATCATGATATAGCGACAGACTGGTCAACCACTCGATGACTTTAGGAATCTTTAGGATTCCCCCGCATTAACGAAGGACCGCTTCCCGGTCAGGCACACTCGCGCCCCAAATTCGTGCCAGCACGGTGCCCCTAGAGGCTATTCAGTAGTCCCACTGTCTAACTCCTATGGCTAAGTGAAAGTGATAAAGCATTATAGTCCGGTTGCCTAGTTCGCCGCGCCACCACCTCCTTTGTAGGACCAAGACGTTGGATTAAGTGTGACAAGGCACCCGTTTGCGAACACCCCCGCATTCTATGCGTGGGGGCTGAAGCCAACGACTGCCATCTTCCAGGTTATATACAAATATATACATTAAACGGCCGCACAGGAGGCATCATGATTCTTGCAAGCACAAGTATAAAAAAGCTTTTTTCATAAAAACACAATTCGTCTTACAAATAGTATAAGCTATTCGAACACAACATCCTTCGAGCACTGCGACTCTATTATACGAGCGCCAGGGAGAACTTCCTCAAAATAGTGCTTGGCAGGTACTCGGCTTTCGTCTGAATCCTGGGACGCAACAATACCGGCCTTCATATCTGCCCAGTATGTCTTGACACAGGCAAGAGCCATCTGTGCGTCCTCTATGCACGCCGACCTCTTCATTGCATCAACATGCGGCACCGAACCAAGGAATTGCTGCACCAAGCCAAAATAACTCTTCGGCTCCGGCTTCTCCGGCCACAGACGACTTGCAACATACTTCATGGCGAGTCCGGATAATCTGTTCAGCTCCGCCCAGGCGGCTAAACAGTCGGATACTGACAGTGGGCGTTCTGGATTGTGGTACTGCGACCAAAAAAGCTCTTCCAATTCATGGTCACCTCGGCGACGGAAGTGTTCGGTCGTGTCTGCCGCACTTGCGGCCAAATCCAGATAAGCATTTTCCGAACTCCACTGCTGGTCTAAAGGAGCATAATTGGGGTCTCCGAACTTCATCCGCAGCATATAAGGCTTTCCAGCCGTGATATCTCCGGCCTGATGCAGCTCCTCCTACATTGCTCTCATGGCAGAGCGAGTATCCTTGGCTTCGGCAATGATCTTTTCAAAACCCTTCTGACCCGCCCTATCTTCTTGTTCAAGCAATCTATAGTGGTCGGTAGCATCCTTCAATTTTATGGCCATCTCGGCCATTTCCTTCTTGCTCTGGCAGTGAGCAGCCTGTTCGGCTTTTAGCTCTTCAGCCGCTTTAACGGCAACCGCATCACTCTTCCTTGCTTGCTCCTTTGCTCGGGCAAGTTCCGCCCGAAGGTTCTCCACGGCAGCAGCATCATCTACATAAAACATATATAAGGCCCGAGCATCAAGCTCCTATTACTGGGTTTCTTTTGAACATACCTTGAGCCTCGTCTAGCCGCTTATGTACAAGCGCGATGTCGGCATCTGCTACATCAAGTTGCCGCTTTAGTTCGGCAGATTCATCAGTCCGGCTAGCCACCGAACGCCTCGCCACCTTCATGGAATAGGCGGCACATTATACCTGGGGTTACGATCCTCTGTGTGCCGGCACTCGTGACGACACACAGAGTCTCAGGGGCTACTATTCATACAGGGCACATTTAATATGCGGCTCTACCAAAAGGTACACCTTTTTACATACCTCAAAGCCTGTTAGTAAACTCCTGGCAGCCTCGTACAACCCGCTTTCCGCGGATGAAATCCTTCCAATCACCGTATCCATCAACATATGGTGTTCTTCTGAGATGGACGCCCTACTAAGTAGATCCTTCAGCCCCTCCGCCGGTGCGCAAGAGGGTGCCGGACTAGTCTGACGACCTTTCCCAGGGTCCGGACTTGAAAAAACCCTCCGGGACGATACTGATGGGGTCATGTACCTAGGGTAGGGTCACATACCTGATCTAAGTACCCTGCCCAAGGACACCCTTAGAAGAGGTCACCTTCCAGTCGACCAACGAGGGCCTCACTCGACTGACTTGAAGGACTCGACCACGAAGACTCACTCGACTACCAGGAGGTCAAAAGGCACTCTGCACTGCAACGGCCTGTAGTTAAGTAGACTTTATGATAGTTAAGACACTTTATGTGGGACGTTACCAGTAACGCCCCGGACTAAATACACCTTAAAACCTTCATTACGTGGGCTGGCTGGGGTCCTGGCGCACTCTATATAAGCCACCCCCCTCCACTGGCAGAAGGGTTCGGCATCCTGTAATTCATATACACATAATCCACTCGACCGCCTCCGGGCTCCGAGACGTAGGGCTTTTACTTCCTCCGAGAAGGGCCTGAACTCGTACATCTCTTGTGTTTACAACCTCTCAATAGCTAGGACCTTGCCTCTCCATACCTACCCCCCACTCTACTGTCAGACTTAGAACCACGACAGTTGGCGCCCACCGTGGGGCCGGTGTTTTAGCAATTTTGTGGAGAAGTTGCGGTTCTTCCGAGTACTTTCATCATGATGACTGCTGGAGTTTTGGTTGAGGGTCGAGAGATCCGTCTCGGTGCTCTCACCTTCGTCGCCGACGACTCCGCCTGGCTCCAGGAGGCTCCACTCGACGTCGATGCACTCCCCGTCCGCGGTGCGACGCATTTTCGCGCATGTGTCCGCGGTGTTCTGCTGCGGCAACCGTCGACCCCGTATCGGTCGACTCCCCCATCGACCACCCTCCCGGTCTCCCACCAGCGCAAGCGCTCGGGCCGGTCGAGGCTTCAGCGGTGGGTGAGGCACACGGTGGCTCACCAGACGGCCACCACTCAAGTTGCGGCAATCGAGCCCGACGAATCTCTCTACGGCCTGTTCGATCTGTCGACTGGCTCCGTAGAGACTGCATCCAAGTGCGATAGCAGTGATCCAGCAGCGGAAATCCTGATGGTCGACGGGCCCCGCAGTCCCCCTGGCTTCGCCCGTGATGGTGGGACAGGCGACAGAGGCGACCCCGCGCGAGACCACGAAGAGTACCAGCCCGAGCCACTCGACTCTCTGCAAAGAGAGGAACTTCGCCGCAGGAACGTGGATGTCCTGCGTACTCCCATCGCAGGAGAAACCCCCGAGGCTCGCGCCTTGGAGGAGGCTCGTTTAGCCAATTTGGCCGAACGCACTCGACTGGAGAATCTTCAGCGAGCACTCGACGAGCGCGCGCGGCAACGAGTCCCCGACACCAGTCGACGTCAACTCTTCCCGCCGACTCAGGTATATCGAACCCCAATCCAGAATTTAGCAGCTGCGACCCGTATAGCAGAGTCCATCCAGCCCTCTCAGTCGGAAGCTGGCAGAGGCTTGATGCAGATCAGGGATCTGCTCCGGGCAGCAGGAGATCAGAATTCAACCGTGTCGCAGTCGCGCAACAGAATTCACAGTCGATCCGTCGCTGCGAATACGGTTCAGTTGGCTCACAGCCCCAGATCGCCTCCGCGGCGTGAAGGGCGCGAGAATCGGCGAGACCAATATGGTGACCGACTCGACCGAGATGATAGGCGTCGAGTGCCCAATTCCCCTCTGAGGGGTGGTTCTTACGCTCCTCGGCAGCAAGATGACAGACGCCAGCTCAGTGCGGGGCGAAGAGTTCCAGTCGACCCCAGAGAACCAGGCTTTGACGCGTGATCCATTATCATGCAAGGCTTAGTCGACCGGAACAGAGCCCATCGAGGTGGACTCGACAGAGATGCGCCCACAAGCAGTTGAGTGCATGTTTCTAGTCCTGAATGTTTCAGCAGAGCTATCAGAGCCGCAGTTATCCCTCCCAATTTCAGGTTGGCAACAGGAGTCAGCAAGTTCACTGGTGAGTCTAAGCCTGAAACTTGGCTTGAGGACTACCGAGTGGCGGTTCAGATTGGTGGTGGGAACGACAAGGTGGCCATGAAGCATTTGCCCCTCATGCTAGAAGGTTCTGCCAGGGCATGGTTGACTCAATTACCTCCTAGCAGCATTTACACTTGGGAAGATCTGTCCCGAGTGTTCATCAGAACATTTGAAGGAACTTGCAAGCGACCGGCTGGATTGACGGAGCTGCAAGTCTGTGTGCAGAAGAACAATGAGACTCTCAGGGAGTATATTCAGAGATGGATCACTTTGCACCATACTGTGGAGAATGTGTCTGATCATCAGGCAGTCTGCGCCTTTAAGGATGGTGTCAAGAATAGAGAATTGAGTTTGAAATTTGGTCGAACTGGTGACATGACCTTGAGTCGGATGATGGAGATTGCTACCAAGTACGCCAACGGCGAAGAAGAAGACCGACTCCGAAGCGGCAAGCATAAGCCGAGTCAGTCGGAAAAGGGAAACACCAGTCGGAAACAGAAGCGGAAGGCTGAACCGGCAGCTCCTGGAGAGGCTCTGGCCGTGACTCAGGGAAAGTTTAAAGGGAAACCAAAAGGATCCTGGAACCCTAAGAAGGTAAAGGATAAGGAAGGGAACGACGTGATGGATATGCCGTGTCACATCCACACGAAGAAAGACGAAGAGGGGAATATCATCAACCCGAGGCATACCACTCGCCAATGTCGACTCCTGATCCAGCAGTTTCAGGGAAAATAGTCTAAGGACAAGGAGAAGGAGTCGGACAAGCCCGCAGACAAGGAGGACAGTGAGGAAGGATATCCACATATCAACTCCACTCTGATGATTTTTGCAGATGTGGAAAGCAAGAGTCGATTGAAAGTCATTAACCGAGAGGTGAACATGGTCGCCCCAGCAAAAGCAAATTATCTGAGATGGTCCCAAACACCCATCACATTCGACCAATCTGATCACCCGACTCATATTGCCACCCCTGGGAGGCAAGCTTTGGTGGTCGATCCAGTTGTCGAAGGCACTCGACTGACAAAAGTGCTGATGGACGGTGGTAGTGGGCTGAATTTGTTGTATGCAGACACGCTGAAAGGAATGGGCATTCCGATGTCCCGACTGAGCACCAGTAACATGAGCTTTCATGGAGTTATACCAGGGAAGAAAGCCGAGTCACTCGACCAAATAGCTCTAGACGTGGTGTTTGGTGATTCCAAACATTTTCGCAAAGAGAAGTTGATGTTTGAGGTCGTGGATTTTCAGAGTGCATATCATGCCATTTTGGGGAGACCAGCTTATGCACGGTTCATGGCTCGACCATGTTACATGTACCTCAAATTGAAGATGCCCGGCCCCAAAGGAGTGATCACTGTCACCGGTGATCGGAAAAAGGCAGAAGAGTGCTTTCAGAAGGGCTCAAAGATTGCCGATTCCCAGGTGACAGCGGTCGAGTTCGAAGAATACAAGCTAAACGCAGATCCGAGTGATTTGCTGCGATCCAAGAAACCCGCCACAGAATCTGCATTTCAGTCGTCCGGTGAGACAAAGCCTGTTCACATTCACCCACCGACCCCGATGCAGCTCCGACCCACATCTCCACAACACTCAACCCGAAATAGGAAGAAGCGCTCATCCAGTTCCTCCGTGAGAACTGGGACATTTTTGCATGGAAGCCCGCTGACATGCCAGGTGTTCCCAGGGGACTGGCTGAGCATCGCCTAAGAGTCGACTCATCTGCAAAGCCAGTCAAAGAGCATCTTCGGCGGTCCGCCGTCCAGAAGAGAAAAGCCATTGGTGAGGAAGTGGCTCGACTGTTGGCGGCAGGATTTATCCGAGAGATATACCACTCCGAATGGCTCGCTAATGTTGTCATGGTTCCTAAGAAGGACAAATCGCTCCGAATGTGCATCGATTTCAAGCACATCAACCGGGCCTGCCCGAAAGATCATTTTCCTCTCCCTCGCATAGATCAAATTGTTGACTCGACCGCGGGATGCGAGAGACTGTCTTTTCTAGACGCCTACTCCGGGTACCACCAGATCCGTCTGTACGGACCCGAGGAGGTAAAAACAGCTTTCATCACTCCATTCGGGTGCTTCTGCTATATCACCATGCCATTCGGCCTCAAGAATGCCGGAGCCACATTTATGCGAATGATTCAGAAGTGTCTTCTCACTCAAATCAGTCGGAGTGTGGAAGCGTATATGGATGATATCGTCGTCAAGTCACGAAAAGGTTCCGACTTGCTCGCTGACCTTGCCGAAACATTTGCCAACCTCAGAAGGTATGATATCAAGCTCAATCCATCAAAGTGCACATTTGGAGTTCCTGGTGGCAAGTTACTCGGTTTTCTCGTTTCCGAGCGAGGAATCGACGCTAATCCAGAGAAGATCGGCACTATTCTCCGAATGAAACACCCTGTGCGAGTGCACGATGTCCAGAAGCTTACTGGATGCTTGGCCGCATTAAGTTGATTCATCTCACGACTCGGTGAAAAGGCATTGCCTCTTTACCGACTGATGAAGAAGGCAGACAAGTTCGAGTGGACTCCAGAAGCTGATGCAGCGTTTGCCGAGCTAAAAGCTCTGCTCTCCACCCAGCCGGTGCTTGCTGCTCCAATCAGCAAAGAACCTCTGCTGCTCTATATCGCAGCCACAGGACAAGTCGTCAGTACTGTGCTTACGGTCGAGCGGGAAGAAGAAGGAAAAGCTCTCAAAGTTCAGCGCCCAGTGTATTATTTGTCTGAAGTCTTGACTCCATCCAAGCAGAGATATCCTCATTATCAGAAGCTTGTGTATGGAATATACATGACCACAAAGAAGGTTGCTCATTATTTCTCTGATCATTCCATCACAGTCGTCAGCGACGCTCCACTATCAGAGATTTTGCACAATAGAGATGCAACTGGTCGAGTGGCTAAATGGGCGATTGAACTTCTTCCCCTTGATATCAGGTTTGAGGCAAAGAAAGCCATTAAGTCCCAGGCAATAGCAGATTTCCTCGCCGAGTGGATTGAACAGCAGCAGCCGACTGAAGTTCACTCGGAGCATTGGACCATGTTCTTTGATGGCTCTAAGATGTTGAATGGTTCCGGTGTTGGGATTGTCCTGGTTTCCCCCAGAGGAGATAAGCTCAGATATGTGCTCCAGATTCACTTTGATTCCTCCAACAATGAGGCAGAATATGAGGCCCTCTTATACGGATTGCGCATGGCCATTTCACTCGGCGTCCGTCGCCTGATGGTCTATGGCGACTCGGATTTAGTGGTCAACCAAGTGATGAAGGAGTGGGACGTGAGAAGCCCAGCCATGACTGGATACTGCAGTGCAGTGAGGAAGCTGGAAAAGATGTTCGAGGGGTTGGAGCTCCATCATATACCCTGACTGAAAAATCAAGCAGCTGATGATCTAGCAAAGATAGGTTCCAAGAGAGAAGCCATTCTGAGTGGTGTGTTATTGGAGCATATACACACTCCGTCAGTCAAAGAAGATCCTTTCACCGAAGAAGCTCCACAGCCCAAGAGTGCCACAGATCCGACTGAGGTTGAAGTCCCAGCAGTGGTCGACTTGGTCATGGAGGTCTTGGTGGTCATTCCCGACTAGACAGTTCCATATATCGCGTATATCCTGAGAAAAGAGCTCCCGGAGGATGAGGAAGAGGCTCGACAGATCGTCCGTCGATCTAAGGCCTTTACCGTAATCAAAGGACAATTATACAGAGAAAGCGCGACTGGAGTTGGTCAGAAGTGCATAACACCAGAAGAAGGTCGAATCATCCTCAATGATATCCACTCGGGAACCTGTGGTCATCATGCGTCCTCTCGGACCATCGTGGCCAAAGCCTATCGAGCCGGATTTTACTGGCCAAAGGCGAATGAGATGGCAAAGGAAATAGTGGATAAGTGCGAGGGATGTCAGTTCTACTCGAATATGTCGCACAAGCCTGCATCGGCTCTGAAGACCATCCCACTCGTTTGGCCTTTTGCAGTATGGGGGTTGGACATGGTCGGTCCTTTGAGAACAGGGCAAAGTGGCTTCACGCATGTACTGGTGGCAGTCGACAAATTCACCAAGTGGATTGAGGCTAAACCAATCAAGAGCCTTGACGCCGGTGCTGCTGTTAGCTTCATCGGGGAACTAATATTCAGATATGGAGTCCCGCACAGCATCATTACGGATAATGGGTCGAACTTTGACTCGGAGGAATTCAGAGATTTCTGTAACTCTCAGGGCACGTGAGTCGACTACGCTTCAGTCGCTCATCCTCAGTCGAATGGACAAGAAGAGCGAGCCAATGGCCTGATTCTCAAGGGATTGAAACCCCGAATAATGCGTGATCTCAAGCATGCAGCTGGAGCTTGGGTCGACGAACTTCCCTCGGTGCTTTGGGGACTGCGGACCACACCTAATCGGTCAACCGGAAGAACCCCATTCTTCTTGGTCTACGGAGCTGAAGCAGTGTTGCCGAGTGATCTTCTCCACAATGCTCCTCGAGTTGAAATCTACAACGAAGCAGAAGCTGAACAAGCGCGGCAGGACGCAGTCGACCTTTTAGAGGAAGAAAGGGAGATGGCTCTGATCCGGTCGACCATCTACCAACAAGATTTGCGTCGTTTCCACGCCAGAAATGTGAGGGGTCGAGCCTTCCAGGAAGGAGATTTAGTTCTCCGAGTGGATCAGAAGAAACAACACAAGCTTGCTCCTTCTTGGGAAGGACCCTTCATCGTCACCAAAGTTCTCCACAATGGGGCGTACCGTCTTTACAACGTCGAGCATAATATCGACGAGCCCCGAGCTTGGAACGCGGAACTACTCCGCCCATTTTACACTTAAATTTAATCACTTGGATGAGTTGCAATAAAGTACTTCTGTAGTCCATGGACCTCAAAATAATAGTGTCATAGTTCCTCCATAATTTTTGTCACTTTTTATTTTGTCCAATAAAATTTCCCCTCAGTGGGTGACTTAGCCGCGAATCCGTTTCGCCTAAGTTTGTAAAAATCCTCCGAGTGGTGAGTCATACTCCCACTCGGAGGCTTAGCTGCGAATCCGTTTCGCCTAAGATTAAATAAAATCCTACCGAGTGGTAAGCCAGACTTCCACTCGGAGGCTTAGCTGCAGTCCAAGTACTCGCCTAAGTTATCAAAAATCCTACCGAGTGAAGAGCAAACCTCTCACTCGGGGGCTTAGCTGCAGCCCAGTGCTCGCCTAAGATATAAAAATCCTACCGAGTGAAGAGCAAACCTCTCATTCGGAGGCTTAGATGCGAATCTGTTTCGCCTAAGATTAAATAAAATCCTACCGAGTGAAGAGCAAACCTCTCACTCGGAGGCTTAGCTGCGAATCCGTTTCGCCTAAGATTAAATAAAATCCTACCGAGTGGTAAGCCAGACTTCCACTCGGAGGCTTAGCTGCAGCCCAATGCTCG
>NC_041383.1:402678015-402722585 GCF_002162155.2 Triticum dicoccoides
TCGGAGGCTTAGCTGCAGTCCAAGTACTCGCCTAAGTTATCAAAATTCCTACCGAGTGAAGAGCAAACCTCTCACTCGGGGGCTTAGCTGCAGTCCAAGTACTCGCCTAAGTTATCAAAATTCCTACCGAGTGAAGAGCAAACCTCTCACTCGGGGGCTTAGCTGCAGCCCAGCGCTCGCCTAAGTTATCAGAAATCCTACCGAGTGAAGAGCAAACCTCTCACTCGGAGGCTTAGCTGCAGTCCTAGTACTCGCCTAAGTTATCAAAATTCCTACCGAGTGAAGAGCAAACCTCTCACTCGGGGGCTTAGCTGCAGCCCAGCGCTCGCCTAAGTGGACTAAGGAATAAGTCGATTGCAGTAAGCGCCCCGCTTTGAACCTGCAAAAGGCATTTCGAGCCAAAAGCAATCATATTCAAACACCAAATTCAAGTTCGGATCGATACCTAAAGGAACCGAAAGTGCTCAGGCGCTAAGCCCGTTAAGGTTTATCGGTTACAACTCCACTCGGCATACCGAGGCAAATTTAAAGCGTCGAATTTAGAAGAAGTTTTTTACCCCTCCCGTGGAGGGCTGGAAGGTGCAACAAACTCATCAAGATCAATTCCATCTGCAATCCGAGTGGCAGCCGCAAGGAAAGTTTCCATAAAGGACCTGAAGTGGTGTTTCTTGGTGTTGGCCACCCGGAGGGCCGCCAGCTTGTCTTCTCGCGCATCTTTGCAGTGGACTCGGGCCAGACACAGAGCAACATCTGCACCGCACCGAGCCGAGGACTTTTTCCACTCCTGCACTCGACCAGGGATCGTGTTCAAGCGAGCCATCAGCGACTCGAGGTCGTTCTGAAGTGTCTCCCCGGGCCAGAGCGTTGAGTCGATGCGAGATGTGGCGACATTCAGCCTTGCAAGATAGTCCACGACAGCTGCAACACGGGACTCCAGTCAGAAAACATTCATGGCAACTTCGTCATCCATCGGAGAATTGACGGGGTCAAGGTTTGGTTCCAGCCGGCTAGTTTCTTCTTCAAAGTTTTGACAAAATTCTGCAAGGACGATCACCGAGTCAAGGCGATGGTCGAATGGAAAAACCACGGTTGGAAATGATCGCCGAGCATAGAGATTTACCTTCAAGCATAAGAAACAACTTCTTGGCAAGACCATTCAGGAAGGCCTCCAGATCTTTTTTTTCCCAAGAGCAGCTTTCAGATTGGCATTTTCTTGCTCAAGCTTGGCGACTGAAGCTAACTTCTCGTCAACAAGCTTGATCTTCTCAGCTAGTTCAAGGTCTTTCTTCCGTTGGGCCTCCCTCACCTTACCTGCAAGTTACAGCAAGATCAGATTTTGAAACAAATAAAGGGAAAAAACAGTCATCAAGGTCTCACCAAACATACCTTCGGTCTCCTCCTTTGCCTTCGTCAGATTCTCCTGAACCAGCTTCAAATTCAGCTCGAGCTGAATGTGCTTGTTTTCCAGCTCAGAGTAGCGAGCCACAAGATCACAGGAGTTCTGCGAAGAACCAATCGACTAAAATGTCAAATATAATTCACTTCCGAGTGAAAAAGGAAAAATCACGCGTTTCTAAGACTACAGCCGAATACGAGCATTCGACCGTAGTCTCGGGGACTACACCCAGTGGGTGCACTCAGCGTGCCCCCACTAATCGACCAGTCGAAGACAGAGTCGACCAGTCGACCGGTTTGCGACATCCAGTCGCCTTAGTCGAATGACGGAAAGACTGAAATTATAAAGCCTAAGGCCGACTGCCCGCAGTCGACCTTAGCCTTGGGGACTACACCCAGTGGGTGCACTCAGCGTGCCCCCACTAATCCTATTTGAAGACAGAGTCGACCAGTCGACCTCAAAAAAAAAGAGATATCTTCTTTAAGACTGTAATCGACTCCCAGCAGTCGACCACAGTCTCGGGGACTACACCCAGTGGGTGCACTCAGCGTGCCCCCACTAATCGACCAGTCGAAGACAGAGTCGACCAGTCGACCGGTTTGCGAAATCCATTCGACATAGTCGAATGACGGAAAGACTGAAATTATAAAGCCTAAGGCCGACTGCCCGCAGTCGACCTTAGCCTTGGGGACTACACCCAGCGGGTGCACTCAGCGTGCCCCCGCTAACACGGAGTTTAACTCGACACACCCAGTGGGTGACTACTATAAATTCTGGAAAGAAAAGTTTCTGATAGCATATCCTAACAGGACAAATGGTGGTCGACTGACCTGAACATTGCGTTGGAGGGCGGAACTGGCGTCGTAAGCTGCCTGGCTCGCATCCCGGATGGTCTTCAACTGCTCCATCATGATCCCTGCCTGGCGTATCGCCTCCTTCGCTGCGCCGGCTTGGTCCTCTGGGACGTGGTGCGTCGTGAAGAGGGAGGGCTGCGGAGCACTCGTCAGTGGATCTGCGAAGGACACGGTGTGTCGAGTGGTGTTCCCCTCCTCCGCGACCAGAGCCTCAGGCACCGTCACATCCTGGGTCACCTTGCTGGCAGACGCTTTCCTACTCCTTCTGTACTTCAGCGGTTCCTCATCTTCATCATCATCATCAGGGAGAGTGATTACAACATTGGATGGAGCTACAGAAAAGAATCAGGATTAGATCATGAGTCAGTCGACTAAAGACAGTGTTAAGAATATAGTACCAGGTTTTGAGGTTGCTGCGTCCTCCATCTCATGGTCGTCAGCCCGGGCCGAGGTCTCAGAAGTAGCAGCACTGCAACTCCAAAGAGTCAGTCGACTAACTCCAGCGCCAACCAGAGATAAAGTTCACACAAAACAAGAAGACTTAAGCAAAATGATTACCCTGATATGGTGGGGATGGACACCTTCATCTTCGGCAGGTGCTTGGTCGGCTTCGACGGGGCCGCCCTAGGCTGCTTCGGCGCCTTTTCAGTCGGCGCCGGAGAGGTGGTCCGAGGGCGCTTGGTCGACTGTGTAACAGTCGCGACCCCCTCGCCGCGTTCAGTCGCAGGGTCATGGACAAGTTTCGACCGCCTTTCCGAGCGCGGTGGTGCGACCTCCTCCTTCTCCTCCTCTTCCCCGTCCTCATCGTCATCATCATCATCTTCATCGTCATCATTATCGGCCTCGGCGGCGTCCGAGTCCCACTCCTCCTCCTGGCTCTCGCCCCCGCTCGCTTCTCCCTCCTCAGTCGGAGCCTGCGCTCCGTTGGGCATCGAGTACAGTTCAGTGAGGGTCTGAGGGACAACAAGACAAAGATCAGTCGACCGATCGGCAGAGAAAGCAGAAATAAATATGACGAGAATACAACGGGAAGTGGGGCAGACATGCCTTGTTTGGGTCACTGTGGCAGTCGAGTGGAGAAATCCTTCTGGCCCCGCGAGGGTTGTCCTTGTTCCCAGTAACAGCGGCCATCCACCTTTCCAGAGTGGCATCGTCGACTGCTTCTGGATTGACCCGAGTCACATCCTCAGTCCCACAGTACAACCACATGCAATGGCTCCGGAACTGAAGAGGCTGGATTCGACGCCTAAGGAAAACTTCCAGGAGATCCATGCCCGTCACTCCCTCCCCAACCAACTGAACTACGCGCTCCATCAGCATCTTCACGTCAACTTTCTCCTCCGGAATCAGCTTCAGAGAGGAGGGCTTGTTCACTCGGTCCATGGTAAATGGAGGGAGTCCACTCGACTGCCCTGGTGTCGACTCATCCTGGCAGTAGAACCAGGTCGACTGCCAGCCTCTGACTGACTCGGGAAATGTCATGGCTGGGAAGGTGCTCTTGTTTCTCACCTGGATCCCCAGGCCTCCACACATTTGAACCACTCGGGTTCTTTCGTCGCCTGGACTCGCCTTCTTCACAGTTTGAGAGCGACATGTGAATATGTGCTTGAACAAGCCCCAGTGCGGTCGACAGCCCAGAAAACTCTCGCACATGGACACAAACGCGGCAAGATAGGTGATAGAATTCGGGGTGAAGTGGTGGAGTTGCGCTCCAAAAAAGTTCAAGAAACCACGGAAGAAAATGCTCGGCGGCAAAGAGAATCCGCGGTCGACATGGGTAGCCAGAAGCACGCACTCACCCTCTTCCGGCTGGGGCTGCCACTCTTTCCCCGGAAGCCTCGCAGCTCCATGGGGGATCAGGCCCTCGTTGGCCATGTCGAGGAGATCCTTCTCCGTGATGGTCGACTGGATCCAATCTCCCTGGACCCAGCCTTTCGGCAGGCGGGATCTGGACGAAGACCCACCGCGGCTGGTGGATCTCCCCTTCGCCTTATCCGTCGCCGGCGCCTTCTTCGTGTGCTCCAGCGCCGCCGTCTTCTCCTTGACCATGGCTTCCGGCGAGGCACGTGAGGAGAAGTGGTGCGGAGGCGAGAGCGAGCGCGTTGGGCGGAGACGGAGGCAGAGAGAGAATGCTGAGGCACTGTTCAAAAAACCCTCGCCGGGCGCATTTATAAGATCCCTTCCGAGTGGATGACATGTGGGCCCGGCAGATCTAATCATATCCTGGAACTGTTACGCGGGCGGGATATGTGGCGAAGAAAGCGGCGCGGGGATCGAGGCGTCTATGTCCCGTCCCATCCGAACGCCGCGGTCCGCTCCGCTTCGCGCATTTCCCCAAATTTCGCATCCCGTGGAATCCGCAAACGGCAGATAGGTCTGTCAGGCGCGGGATTTCCTGCGATCCGTCGCTCGGAAATCGACGAAGCCCGAAAGATCACTCGACGAAAGAAAAGAATGGATCGAGTCGACTGAAGACAAGTTGCTCACTATCAACGAAGAGATTCTCTGGTTCAGAACAACGCACGACCAGTGTGCAAAGGTTAATCGGAAACAGCATCAACTCCTCCGTCACTCAAAGCCTCAATCCATTCGGGGGCTAATGATGGGGTCATGTACCTAGGGTAGGGTCACAGACCTGATCTAAGTACCCTGCCCAAGGACACCCTTAGAAGAGGTCACCTTCCAGTCGACCAACGAGGGACTCACTCGACTGACTTGAAGGACTCGACCACGAAGACTCACTCGACTACCAGGAGGTCAAAAGGCACTCTGCACTGCAACGGCCTGTAGTTAAGTAGACTTTATGATAGTTAAGACACTTTATGTGGGACGTTACCAGTAACGCCCCGGACTAAATACACCTTAAACCCTTCATTACGTGGGCTGGCTGGGGTCCTGGCGCACTCTATATAAGCCACCCCCCTCCACTGGCAGAAGGGTTCGGCATCCTGTAATTCATATACACATAATCCACTCGACCGCCTCCGGGCTCCGAGACGTAGGGCTTTTACTTCCTCCGAGAAGGGCCTGAACTCGTACATCTCTTGTGTTTACAACCTCTCCATAGCTAGGACCTTGCCTCTCCATACCTACCCCCACTCTACTGTCAGACTTAGAACCATGACAGATACCTCGGGGTTGCCAGCCTCGTGAGACGGTGGAACAAGAGGAGGCGTTTCGCTCTCTATCATCTCTGGACGAAGATCCCCTGAAGATGAGCTCTGCTGAGAAGGGTTGAGATCCGAACTGCAAGATAATGTTTCAGTTATTTTCCTCAGGAATAAAACATGAATGTGATTCATTATGGAACCTCCCCCTTCACTTACGCCTCGGGGGAGAGCGGGTCCCCTTTAGGGGGCGATTCGGCTGGGGCGTTCTCCGGTGCCGAACTCTTTGACGAAGATTTCTTTCCCCGTTTTGAGGTTATCACCTCCGGGTCTTCAGAGGCAGTCCTTCTCTTTCCCTGGCCGGGAGAATTTTTGATTCTTCCCTTCCTAATGGCCTCCTTCGTGGAGGCGGTAGCTCCTTGGTTCCCTCCTTCGCCTTCCGCCAATGGTGCGGCCTCCAGCATCCTGGTTAGCATGGGATTCAGTACGGTCTCGGGCAGGGGGGCTGGACACCTGATAAGCTTCGCCTTCGCTATCCACTCCTGTTCAAAGGGCAACTCTGTTAAAGGGTAGATTTGATAAAAATATGGATGGTGTGTTCAAATACGGGGCTACTTACTTTAGCATCCGGGCGGTTGCAGCTTAGACCTGCGTCCTCGGACAAATCCAGACACCTTGCTTGTGATCCGAAGAACAATTTGTACATCTCCATGGGTGTCATTCCCATGAAATGTTGTAGGACTCATGGTCCCTCCGGATTGAACTCCCACAGGCGGAGAGGTCGACGTTTGCAGGGCAGTGTGCGGCGAATCACCATGACTTGCACCACTATGGTCAGATTGATATCTCTTTCTAGAAGATCTCGAATACGGCCCTGCAGCAGGGGCACGTCTTTTGGCGGCCCCCAGATAAGTCCTTCATTAACCCATGACGCCAGCCGTGGTGCGGGACCCGAGCGAAAAGTAGGCGGTGCCACCCATGTGGTGCCCCTAGGGGCTGTGATGTAAAACCAGACCCGTTGCCATAAGCCAAGCTCCTCTTGAAAAGAGCCTTCGGGCCATGGAGCGTCGTCCATCTTGCTTATTATAGCCCCTCCGCACTCAGCTTGCTACCCCTCGATCATTTTCAGTTCCACTTTGAAAGTTTTTAGCCACAATCCGAAGTGTGGGGTGATATGGAGGAAGGCCTCGCACACGACAATGAATGATGAGATCTGGAGGATGGACTCCGGAGCTAGGTCGTGGAACTCCAGCCCGTAGTAAAACATAAGCCCCCTCACAAAGGGATCGATCGGGAAGCCTGGTCCCCGAAGGAAGTGAGATGCGAACACCATGCTTTCACTAGGCTGGGGAGCGGGAACAGCTTGCCCTTGAGTAGGCAGTCTATGCGAGATTTCGCTGGTTAGATACCTAGCATCTCTTAGCTTTCGAACATCTTCTTTCGTAATGGAGGAAGGCATCCACCGGCCTTGAGGGTCGGAGCTGGACATCTTCGAAGGTACGAAGTGCCTAAAACTAGAGCTTTGGGTGTTGGAACTCGAAGCAAGGGGCGGATTTAATTGGTTTAAGAACAAGGGAGCCGGGCCTTGGTTCCTTTATAAAGGAGGTGAATACCAAGGGCCCTCCCCGTAACCTTTTGAGACTCGCTTTTAATTAGGGACTCATACCTAAGTCACGGTTGGGTTACCCACGCCCGTATTGATGAGAATCCCGGAATAAGGGGACACGATCTCTGCTTTGACAAGACGTGCCAAGAAAACCGCCTCGCTAAACGCGCCAAGGTGGAACGGTAAACTGAATAAAAGCCTGGCCGTGGCATGATGTCACGCCGCGGAATATGTCAGCAGATTCGATTGATGCAAATATTATTCTCTCTACGATGGAATGTGGGACTTATTTTGCAGAGCCGGACACTACCCTGGTGTTCAACATCTTCTATGAAATATTCGGAGGAGGAACCCGCCTTGCAATGCCGAAGACAACTTGCGCGCCGGACTTATCGTCATTGAAGCCTGGTTTAGGGGCTATTGAGGGAGTCCTAGATTAGGGGTGTCCAGATGGCCGGACTAAGACCTTTGGCCGGACTCACGGACTATGAAGATACAAGATTGAAGACTCCGCCCCGTGTCCGGATGGGACTTTCCTTGGCGTGGAAGGCAAGCTTGGCGATACGATATGAAGATCTCCTCCCATTGTAACCGACTCTGTGTAACCCTAGCCCTCTCCGGTGTCTATATAAACCGGAGAGTTTTAGTCCGTAGGACGAACAACAATCATACCATAGGCTAAATTCTAGGGTTTCGCCACTCCGATCTCGTGGTAGATCTACTCTTGTACTACCCATATCATCAATATTAATCAAGCAGGAGTAGGGTTTTACCTCCATCGAGAGGGCCCGAACCTGGGTAAAAGCATCGTGTCCCTTGTCTCCTGTTACCATCCGCCTAGATGCACAGTTCGGGACCCCCTACCCGAGATCCGCCGGTTTTGACACCGACATGCACCTTTTTTCACTTCAAGAACATCTGAGAAAGGGACAAAAAGGGTGCGGTAGTGCCCCAGCAACTACTGCTCCTCGTCTCAGAACGCGAGAGAAAAAAATGGCCAGGCATACATCTCCAAGTGATGGAACGAATAATAGAGTGACCAAAATTAACATAGGGTATCTTCTTCACTGCTGTTTTGTCCCAGTGTGCTATCTCTTTTGTTTACAAAGTTACTACAAAATACATTAGCAGGGGCAGAGAATGATCATACCTACAAGATGAAGTGAATATGCACACTACGATGAACTGAAGAACCACCAGATGTTGAACTGGATATACTGAAGAGAAAGAGCATGAACGTCCAGGGGAGGTTGGGAAAAGCTGAAACGGGCACCTCTCGAGCTGCGACGTCGAACGGCTTGCTGCTAGATCATTGAGATTCTACGTCTGTACTGCCCAGAACAACAAATTAACCAAAAGAAAACTAATTTATGAAGGAAACAATTCTTGAACTTTGGTTAGAGCTTTGTTCGTTGAGATTTTTGAACTCTTGCAGTAGTTATACCTGAACTTGCACTACACACTTCTTATTTCAGTTGAGAGCGTCTGATATTTTTGCACCACCAATAACATTCTAACCCTTTTAGCAACTTGTAACAGAGCCAAAAGGCGTGTAAGAGAACTTGTTCCGACAATCTGAATCTATAAATAGTAAAGTGTATACACTTCTTTGGCGAAGTATCAAGTGAAAACTCTTTATCAGTAAAAACTGAAAACTTTCATCCTAGCCCATCGGTCGAGGACGTACAGCAGGGATCAGAGGTGGGAATATGGCCATCCACTTAATAATTGTTGTGCACATAACCCCCCATGCTTATGTTCTGTCTTGTGAAACATTTAGCGAATAAGAAAAAAAAAGCAAAACGAATCGACCCAGGCGATGGCGACTGGACTACGACTTGGAGGCCGGTGCCGCTCCCCTAGCGACGGCGACTCAGAGGCCACAGCTGAGCCACGACGCAACCACAATGCCCCTAGGCGATCTGGCACGCGCTGGAGGCGGCGCCGACGGTATCCTCACCCAACAGTGACGAGATGGCCACTGAGACGACCCTGGCCACGGTGACATCCACGGCGCAGCGACCTAGCGCTAGCCCAGGTGAGGGAGACCCAGTGGCGGCGGCGCTGCCTCCATGCGACGGCGACCCAGCAACTTGCTTGCCCTCTGAAGCTATTGTTTTGCTGTAGATTAAAATCGTTGGTGTTCTTGATGTAGCTGATTGAATGGTGGTGTACAGATAAGATAAATCTTTGTTGTTTTGCTTCACCTGAAGTGAAAGTGAAAGTGGGTGTTCAAAAAACACATGAGTCGATGTACATACAGAAACATTTGCTCTTGCTGCTGCTGTTGTTTTGCTATGCACGTCGATTTGGACGTACAATCACGTATGAACCTGTTGCTACATACTGAAAATTTTGGATGTACAAACAACAGCTTCAAAAAACACTTGAATTAATTTGGATATATACAAGAAATATTTGCTCTTTTGCTACTGTTGTACATACTAAATTTGCAGATTTACAGAATGAATGTGAATTGGCTGCAGAAATATTCCCTTGTTAAAAGTGAGGCATGTACTGGTGATTTAACATCTTTTGTCTTGCTAATTTTAGAATTCCGTAAGCCACATGTGCTAAAACCAACATGACGCAACGTTAACCAATGAACCTCTTGTGCCTTATTATCCTGTCTAAGTCTAAATCTTTTTAGTAAAAGCAAACAGTTGCCACCCAAAAGATAGCAGTAGGAGGAGTAGGCAGGGGGATCATGGTAAGCTCAATGCCCTCTGTTATCTACAAACCTTTCTCACAGTTGACATAAGCAGGCGATGATTTTCTTGGATGGATAAGGGAGTAATAGTTGGACTGATGTGAGCCCCATACCTGGATGAGGACCGGAGGAAGTAGTCCATGTGGGCAGCGGGGGCTGTCTGTAGAACTGAGCTTTTTTTTTTGTGTAGTCCGTCCAACCTTCCTCGTGCTGCAGTACAGAGAAGCAAATTAGTGAGAGATAAGAGCAGTAGAGAGAAAAGAGATGTATGTACTTCTCCTGTTCTTTTTGTTGAACTGCAACTGAATGTCATAATGAAGAGAAACCAGAGAAGAGGTTGCGTGTCAGCGGTGCTGGATACAGAGGACCGTGGGGGGAACTACCTAAATTCCTCAACCAGAACTGTAGATATTAGCAAAATTGAACTTATAATAATTCCTTAAATTGGTGAACCTAAGTTTTTGAAATCTTTTCTGCAAAAACTATGTACATTGCAAGTGCTCGTCAGATTTTTTTGAACTGACCGTATGATAGTGTTTGAGCTTTTTCCATAATATTTATTCTGTTATCAGGAGTTATATAATCCATTTGGGATTCTATAAAGAAACATATAGTGGCATACTAGGGATCTCCAGATTGCTTACAGCCTTACTAACAAAAAGATGTCAATAATTTTGTAAATACATTTCCAGCAAGAATATTTTATTAGCTCAAGGTTATGTCTTGATCAAAACTAATATGCAATAACGAACACTTGGGGATTAGAAGGCAAAAGGAAAAGGGAGGAGAGGCTCTCTCACAGAGTTCCTGATGTCAAAGCAGTGTTCCTGCCATAGATGGATGCAGATGAAGGGCTTTTTTGACCTAGATGTAGCAGAAAGAGCAAGGGAAGTACTCCCACAGTTCACCCTCTTCTGAAAAATCAAAATTACCATTTTTAGCAAAACAAAAAAGAAATTGTAGACCGCAAGAATTAGCAAAATGAACCACCAGTTTGTGCTAACCACAGAACTGCAGGAATTAGCGAAATTGAACTTATGTTTCTAATGGATTTTCATCGGCAATGCGAGACTGGCGGCATGTATATCACATCGTAACAGGGGTGTCAAGGGCTTAGTTGACCTTTGTACAGAGATCTAAACTTAGTTGAACTCATTTTAGCACAAAGTTCGTCAAAACACGCGCACACACAAGGATATGAGATTTGCACGAACAAGCACTTATGAACGAGCACCAAACATGTTGGTGGACTTGTGAATGGAAGCTCTGTGTTTCCATGACGAGGGCGCGGCCTCACTGGGGCATGCGAGGTGCCACATCCTCCAGACTCCTACCGGAGTAGCTCCCGAATGGCACACCTCAACCTCCTCCTTGCTCGCATTAGCAAGCTGCCCCAACGTCTCCCAGCTTCCGACACCATGGCGGCCACGTAGGAGCGCCTTGGCATAGGACATCACACCTCGGTGACCCCACGCCATACTGCAATAGGGGCCAGATCGAACTTCGGTTGTCGATGCAAGGCTCAAAGCCTGTTCGGCGCCAGCGGTGAGCGGCCGTCCACACTCCTGTTCCTCCTGCACCCTACTTCATGCCAACCAGAAGGTAGAGGTAGAAAATGATTTTCGCTTCTCTATGACTCACACTAATAGAAAATGCTATTTTCAACATCATGTACTATAATGGGATACAGTAACAAATAGAGTGCCATCAAGAGTAAGAGCACTTTGCTTATCTTCTGTAAAATCCTAAATGAAATCTATTTGGTAAGCGAGGGAGTTTAAAACGGTGGGAACCTAACCTTCACTTATGTAAGTAAGCTTCATCATATAAAAGTCTGGTACCTCCACCGTAGCCAACAGATTCCATCTTCCTTCTCTGCTCCTACCTCATGAACACTTGCATTCCAGAGAGGAAAGGCTCTGCCCTCCACCAAGTACAGTAGCTGAGCCATGCTGCAGGAGGAGAGATACATGGTGGCAGCGGGATCCAGGGTTCTGCTACGGTGAACCGCTTCGGGTGGTGGTGTTGAACGGCCTGAAGTGGTGGCTGTGAACGGACAGGGTGCTCCAACCACATGGGGGCAGTGCGAGATGCGAGAGGTTAGAGCTATGGTGGTCGGAGGGAGAGAGCCGGCCGGAGCAGAATGGAGACGCTGCCAGCGATGGGGAGAGGGCCGGGCGGCAGCGCACTCGAGGAGAAGGCCGGGCGGTGGCGCGGTGGGGAGGAGGCCGGACGGTGGCGCGGTGGGGAGGATGCCGGCCGGAGGCGCGCTGGGAGGAAGCTGGCTGGCGGCATGTTGGGAGGAAGAGGTCGGCTGGCGGCGCGGTGGGGAGGAGGCCGACCAGAGGCGTGCTGGGAGGAGGCCGAGCAGCGGTGTGGTGGGGAGGAGGTGGTAAGAAGGATCTGCGGCGAGATTAGGCAGTTTTCTTTTTTTTTGGCCGGGTGCGCCTTATAGGGCCCAGGGGGTAACAGAATATTATTCTGTTACGGGTATATATATATATATATATATATATATACATACATACATATATATATTCAATGAAGAAAAACGACGGAAAGAGTGAAGACAATGCAAAGTTGAAGAATTTGAACAACTGTGGAATTTCAAAAACTGAGGAAAAACTCAAATTGAAGATTTTCAACTTTTGGTGGTGGCGTGACCCACTGTATAAGAAAGCTGATTTCAGACACCGCGTGCAATTGTCGTAGGGCTCTGAGAATCAATTTCTTCTTTAATTTCTTCACACTTAGAGGGTTAGTCTTCATTGATTGAAGAAAACCGTTACTTTGTGTGTTGCGCATCAAAGTCATCAATTTTGCATAAGTGTTAGGATGAGTGTCCTTTTCAAAGAACATTCGAAGATTCTAGGATATTTAGCTCACACCTCAACTTTCTAAATATCTTCTCATCCAAGGGCTTAGTGAAGATATTGGCTAGCTATTCTTCAGTCCGTACATGCTCAATAGAGATGTCGCCCTTCCACACATGATCACGAAGAAAATGATGACGAATCTGGATGTGCTTTGTCTTCGAGTGCTGAACTGGGTTGTGAGCAATCTTGATTGCACTCTCATTGTCACAGTAGAGAGGCACATTCTTCATGTTGACACCGTAGTCCTTGAGAGTTTGCTTCATCCATAGCAATTGAGCACAGCAAGAACCAGCAGCAATGTACTCAGCTTCAGCTGTAGATAGTGATACGCAGTTCTATTTCTTCGAGGACCAACAGATCAAATATCGTCCGAGGAAATGGCATGTGCCAGATGTTGACTTGCGGTCCAAATGATCACCAGCATAGTCAGAGTCTGAATATCCAATGAGATCAAAAGCTGAGCCCTTGGGGTACCATAATCCAAGTGTTGGTGTGTGAGCTAGATATCAAAGAATATGCTTCACAAACTTATGGTGTGATTCCTTCGATGTAGCTTGAAATCAGGCACACGTGCAAACACTAAGCATAATATCTGGCCTAGATGCACATAAATACAATAAAGAGCCAATCATGGAGCGGTATACCTTTTGATCGAAGTCGATACCATTTGCATCAGTGCATAGATGGCCACTTGTGGGCATAGGAATTTTGACCCCTTTGCAATCTTGCATGCCGAATTTCCTCAATATATCTTTGAGGTATTTCTCCTTAGATATGAATATGCCATTGCATTATTGATGAATTTGAAGACCTAAAAAGAATTTCAATTCTCCCATCATAGACATTTGATATTCTTCACTCATCATATAGGCAAATTCATCACTATAACGTTGACCAGTACACCCAAAGATAATATCATCAACATACATTTGGCACACAAACAATTCATCATCATAAGATTTAGTGAAAATAGTTGGGTCGAGTGAACCGGGTTTGAAGCCTTTCTTGATGAGGAATTCCTTCAAAGTATCATACCACGCCCGAGGGGCCTGCTTGAGGCCATACAGGGCCATATTGAGTCTGAAGACTTTGTCAGGATGTTTTGGATCTTCAAAACCTGGGGGTTGAGCAACATATACTTCTTTCTCAAGCTTACCATTGAGGAATGCACTTTTCACATCCATTTGATATAAAGTGATATTATGATGGTTAGCATAAGCAAGTAATATGCGAATAGCCTCAAGTCTAGCAACAAGTGCAAAAGTTTCATCGAAATCAATTCCTTCAACCTGTGTGTAGCCTTGAGCTACAAGTGCTGCCTTATTCCTCACCACAAGGCCATTTTCATCTTGCTTGTTGCGGTAGATCCACTTTGTGCCAATGATATTGTGCTTGCGAGGATCTGGACGATTAACCAGTTCCCAGACGTTGTTTAGCTCGAACTGATGTAATTCTTCTTGCATAGCTTGAATCCACTCAGGCTCCAGAAATGCTTCATCTACCTTAGTGGGCTCTGTGATAGAGACAAAAGCAAAGTGCCCACAAAAGTTAGAAAAATGTGAAGCTTTTGAGTGTGTGAAAGGACCTGGTGCTTCAATGTCATTGATGATTCTCTCAATTTGCACTTCGTTTGCAACGCGAGGATCAGCGGGTTGACGTCGAGGAATTTGATCCGCATTTTCTTCAGGACCATTTTCCTCAGCACCATTTTCTTCAGGTGCTCCAGCTCTACGTTCTTCACATTCTCGAATGAATTCTTCAGCAGATTCTTTGGTAGGAATGATATCCTCAGTAGCCTTGAACTTTATAGATTCCTTAGGTGCTGGTTCATCTATCATAAAAGGTAGGTGCTCTCTTTGCGGGCAATTAGTTTCATTGAACCACACATCTACAGTTTCAACAACTTTGTGAAGAACAATGTTGAAGACTCTGTAGGTGTGCGAGTCCTTTCCGTAACCAAGCATAAAACCCTCATTTGCTTTCGGTGAAAATTTAGAACTGTGATGAGGATCTCTAATCCAACATTTAGCACCGAAGACTTTGAAATAACTCACATTGGGCTTTTTGTCAGTGAGGAGTTCATAAGCAGTCTTCTTGAAGAATTTGTAAAGATATACTCTGTTGATGATGTGGCACGCAGTATCAATTACATCAATCCAGAAACGACGAGGCGTCTTGTATTCATCAAGCATAGTGTAAGCCATCTCAGCAAGAGTTCTGTTTTTGCGCTCCACGATGCCATTCTGCTGAGGAGTATAAGGAGCAGATAACTCATGATTAATACCAAGTTCATCAAGATAGCCATCAAGACCGGAATTCTTGAACTAAGTCCCATTGTCACTTCTGATGTGCTTGATCTTCACACCAAAGTTGGTTGAAGCCCTCGAGGAAAATTGTTTGAAGACTTCTAGACCCAATACCTGACTTTTGCCTTTGTCAGCGAGGATTATATGCTTTAGATGCGACGGTGATAAGGGAGCATCCATCAAAAGATTCTTGTCACCAGTCATGTGATTCGTACATCCACAATCAAGGACCCACTCATTGGAATTGGGTTGATCATCCTGCAGATGAATTAGTGCAACTTACGAACTCATATACTTCATAAGTGAAGAATATGACATCAATATCATCAGATCAATTTCATCAGGTAGTAGAACAGATAAAATAGTATGAGGACGTGAGAAATTAAGGTTCATTTCTTCATGGTTAGCCTGCGTCCTTTCAGGCATTTTCACATCTCCAGCAAATTCTTTAGACGTTTCAAGTACGTGTGGAGACCTGACCCTGCATAAGAGATTAGTTCCTTTTCTTCACCACCCACATCTGAAGGGGTGGCAAGGAATTCATCACTCTGCGAGCTCCATATGAGAAAGGTGGCAAAGAAGCCAGTCCATTTTGTTTCACATAAGAGGAGTTAGGATAAGCAAATGAATAAGCAGAGAAATTCTTCGAGGACTTATGAACATAATGGTTAGAAGAATAATGCTCATATTCATAGCCCTTAGCTCTTCCCTGCGAAATAGAGGGGTTAGCACGATGATGATCATATGAGGACTTTGATCCTCTTAGGAATTCGATCCACGTGAGGAATTTTGTCCGTATGAGGACTTGGATCCATATGAAGAATTTGGTCCATATGAAGAATTTGATCTGGGGTTCCTATTCTTCACAGGTGGTGTCATGAGGACATTCACCTGAAGACTTTCAAGGCACCTTTTGGGAACCCAGATTTTCTTCATAGGATAACCGTTCCTGCAGTTAGTGCCAACATACCTAGCAAATACTTCACCATTTAGATTTTTGAACAGTTTATAGTTGGAGTCAAATGACTCATCAGAAAAATGAGGAGATTCACTTGTAAAGCCAGATAAATTGGATGGATCAACTGGAGGTCCCTTTGCAGCAACCCATGAGGTTTTGGGGTACTGCTCAGGCTTCCATTATGTTCCATCAGCATTGAGTTTCCTCTCAAAGGCAATACCCTCTTTCCTAGGGTTCCTGTTGAGGAACTGCTTTTTAAGCACGTCACAAAGGATCTGATGTCCTTTCAGGCTTTTGTACATGCATGTCATGTACAATTCCTTCAGCCTTGCATCAACGGTGATACTAGCAATGTCCTCAGTTGAGGAATTAGTGATAGCAGAGACAGATGAAGAATTTGTAGCATTAGAAGCATTTGAACATTCAGGTGAAGAATTAGCAGTTTCACGTTCAATGCACTTCAAACATGGAGGAACACATTCTTCCTGAGTAGCGCTGATTTGTTGAGCAAGCAATGAATCGCGCTCCTTCTGAAGATCTTCATACTCACTCTTACTTCTCAAAATCTTGCTTTCTTTGAAGAAATTCATAAGAAAGCTTCTCGTGATCAGATAAGAGAGTGTTATGATGACCTTGAAGGTTGTCAAACTTAGACTGAAGTCTCTGAAGATTTTCAGTCAAGGTTCGAGAGCGATCCATTTCTTCACCCAACATATCATCACTCTTGTCTAGCATGTTTTGAACCTTTTCAATAGCCTTTTGTTGTTTCACAACAATCTTAGCAAGTTTAGAGTAGCTAGGCTTGAGGTTTTCATCAGATTCATCCTCACTAGATTCAGAGGAGGGGTATTTAGTTACCTTGGCACCCTTTGCCATGAAGCAATAGGTGGGAGCGTAGTCATCATTGCCTTCATCAGCCTTGTTGGTGATACCATTTTCTTCAGAGTTGAAGATAGACTTGCTGACGAATGCAGTAGCAAGAGCTAGGCTTGCCACACCAGACTCGGACTACTCAGATGCCTCCTCTACCTCATGTTCCTTAGATTCAGCCTCAGAGTCCATTTCCTTGCCAATGAATGCATGAGCCTTCTTGGAGCTGCTCTTCTTGTGAGATGAAGATTTTGAGGATTTTGATGATGAAGACTTTGAAGATTTCTTCTTCTTCTTGCCATCATTAGAACTGTAATCCTTGTACTTCTTCTTCTTTGATTCCTTATCCCATTGAGGACAATCTTGAATGTAGTGACCAGGCTTCTTGCATTTGTGGCATAGCCTCTTCTTGTAGTCACTGGATGAGGAATCATTACTCCTTGAGGATTTTCCAAAGCAACCACGTCTTGAGAACTTTTGAAATTTCTTCACGAGCAGTGCTAGTTCTTGGCTCAGTTCATCAGGAACACCAAGGCTGCTGCCAGAGTCTTCATCTTCAGACTCATAGACTACCTTGGCTTTCAGAGCACGTGGTTTTCCACAGCTCGAATCATAGAGATCTCTCTTCTCAGCAAGCTGGAACTCATGAGTGTTTAGCCTCTTGAGTATATCAGCGGAATCAAGTGACTTGTAATCAGCACACTCTTGTATCATCAGTGCCAGAGTATCAAATGAAGAATCAAGTGATCTCAGCAATTTCTTCACCACCTCATGGTCGGTGATGTCAGTGGCACCAAGTGCTTGAAGATCGTTTGAGATGTCAGTGAGGCGATCGAAGGTTTGTTGAACATTTTCATTATCGAGTCTTTGAAGCGGTTGAAGAGATTGCGAAGAACGTCAACACGGGAGTCACTTAAGTTGAGACTCCTTCATTTACTTTGGACAGCCTATCCAGATAAGCTTAGCAGTTTCCAAAGCACTCACTCTTCCATACTGCCCTTTGCTCAGATGGCCACATATGATGTTCTTCGCTAGAGAATCGAGTTGCTTGAATCTCTTCACATCAGTAGCGTTTAGAGAAGGTGTGACTAAGGGAACACCATTTTCCACAACATACCAGAGATCATTATCAATTGCCTCAAGATGCATTCACATCTTATTCTTCCAGTAGGGGTAGTCCGTTCCATCGAAGGTAGGACACCCAGAAGAGATCTTGATCATACCTGCGGTCAACAGAATAAGGGAGTACCTTGCTCTGATACCAATTGAATGTCTGTTATATCGACTAGAGGGGGTGAATAGGCGATTTTTATGAATTCTTCACTGAGGAATTTGCTGGTGAGGAAATTCCTTAGCGAAGAACTACTTGCAGCGCAATAAGTACTCAGAAGTAAACATAAAAGAACACAAGCATAGTCATCATGATGAAGTGAAGACAAGCATAGAGTACAGAAAGCGTAAGCACAGGATAACATAGGATGAAGACGGACAGACTTAAGAAATTGAACTGAGGAAATTGAGAAAGTCTTCAGTCAAGTCTTCAAACAGATATGAACAAGCACACAACAAGTGAAATGAGGAATTGAAAGAGTTGAGGAAATAGAACCAGTAAGCTTGGTGAAGACAATGATTAGGTAGACCAGTTCCAACTGCTGTCTCAGTTGTACATCTGGTTGGAGCGGCTAGGTATTTAAATCAAAGGACACACAGTCCCGGACACACAATCCTCACTGTAATCTCCTTGAGCTAAAGTCACACATACCTCGCCTAATCACTCGTGGTAAGTCTTCAGGTGACTTCCGAACCTTCACAAACTCGGTCACTCGGTGATCCACAACTCCTCTTGGATGCTCTAGACCTTGACGCCTAACCATCTGGAAGAAGCACAGTCTTCAAAGGAAACAAGCGTCGGATCCACGCAGGATCAATCTCTTCAGTGATGCTCAATCACTTTGGGTTTGTAGGTGTGTTGGGTTTGGATTTTCCTCACTTGATTATTTTCGCTCAAAGTCCTCGGAGGATGGGATGCTCTCAAATGACAAGTGTCAGCTTCTCTCGGAGCAGCCAACTAGCTAGTGGTTTAAGGGGCGGCTATTTATAGCCTAGGGAGCAGCCCGACATGATAAGACATAAATGCCCTTCACTGATATGACTGTTAGGTGGGTAGATATTTTGGGCCAGCTGGCGCGTAGCACAACAATGGTCGGAATTTTGACTCTCAAATTCCTCATGGCTATCATGTTCCTCACTGTGTAGGCAATCCACACTGGCGAATTCCTAACTCCTCAGTCAGAAAAAATTCCACAAAGACCAGAAGAACTTTGTCTCTGTCACTGAAGAATATGACTGAACTGTATGAGATTTCCAATGGCTTCACTCGAAGGGATTGGTAGGTGTAGGATTTGGAGTTGAGCATCACATGGAAATTTTTCCTTAGTATTTCCTCGACCCCCTTTAACAGTATGGTGTTTCCTATGACTCAATATAGAGGAAATGAAAGTACGAAAACAAAAGTCTTCATGCTTCATGTTCCTCGAATGAATTCCAAGTCTTCAAGGTCACACCAATTTCTTCACTTTCAAAGTCTTCAGAAAGTCTTCAGAAATCCAAAGTCTTCAGTCGAAGAACTTCATTTTTAGGGGTCAACTTTCTCTGTAAATATCAAACTCCTCATAGACCTATAGACCTGTGTACACTCACAAATGCATCAGTCCCTTAACCTATAAGTCTTCAATACACCAAAATCACTAAGGGTTACTAGATGCACTTACAGATTCATGGCACCCCCGATAAGCCAGCTAACCGCACCAACAGAGAATGTTGGGTCTTTAGACAGGCCGACAAGTTCAATGCCGAACACAAGGGGAAGGGGCTGCTAAGTGAAGACGAGGATGAATCTCGCCAGCCGAACACAGGGGGAAAGAAAAAAATTCCGCCGGAGGTTAAAACAGTGAAGATGATTTACGTCACTCACATCCTAAAAAGGGAGCACAAATGCGCACTCCGAGACGTATACGCTATAGAGCCCGTGATCTCCAAATTCAACCCATGGTCAGCCTGTTCGATCACTTTTGATCGCAGGGATCATTCGACTAGTATCTGTCACGGGGGCTCGGCCGCCTTAGTGCTCGACCCGATAATTGACGGATACCACCTCACCCGAGTCCTCATGGACGGCGACAGTAGTCTCAATCTGATATATCAGGACACTGTCCGCAAGATGGGGATAGACCCGTCAAGAATTAAGCAAAGCAGCAAGACCTTTAAAAGGAGTGATACCAAGCGCAGAGGCCCGAAGCATTGGCTCTCTGACGTTAGAAGTTGTATTCGGCTCTCCCGATAACTTTCGAAGCAAAGAAATAATCTTCGACATTGCTCCGTTCCGACGCGGTTACCATGCACTACTTGGAAGAACGACATTCGCCCGATTCAATGTAGTCCTGCATTACGCTTATCTTAAACTTAAGATGCCCGGTCCACGTGGCGTTATCACAATCAGCGAAAACACGAAGCGTTCCCTTTGTACAAAAGAATACGTCACGGCTCTAGCAGCCGAATCATGGAGTGATCTCTGCAAAACGAGCAACTCATCGGTTTTTGAGACCGCGGACACACTTAGATGTGTTCGGTGCACGCCTAGGTGTAGCAGCTCAGATAAACCTGAGTTTGATTCGTGGCTATACTCCCACAAAAATAGACCACAAGCAGACTGTACATGTCTCCCTGTATATGTAAAATAGGGCTTCAAAACTTCTTGTGTGGTGTGGGAGGCCACACGCATATAAAAGGTCCATAGTTCTGCTTGACCCTATTTGGACTCAAGAAATTATATCTTCATGGTTCATTAAAACAAACCAATTCTACTCACGGTCACCCAGATTCTTTCACCTGTTTTCTTGTTTTTTTCTCAGGTTGCCACCACTCTTTACCCCTCAAGGATACCGACGCAACGGAGATAAAGGCGCAGACGTGTAGCAGGGCCCCGTTCTAAGGTTTCTTTTTAGATTAAGCCCCTGCGTAAACCTTTTTATTATTTTTTGTTGTTTTCATATCCTCCTAGCCCTTAAAATGACCTATAAGGATATCGGCGTTATTGGTGAGCCTATGACTCGCCGTATTTAAAGTTACAAAAGCAGCAGCCGGTGTGTCTTTCGAGATATATGCTCTCACCACGGGCGCCTTTTTGTCACGTCGGATAGACCTGTACCTTGAAATCCAAGGTTTTTACTACCAGGGGCTGTATTCAGCCTGGTATATATTGTAAAGTCCAAATACCTTCGGGAGTGTTCGGCGTCGCGAGTTTGGCCTTATATGCATCAGCTCTGAATCATGTCTTGGGTCAAAGTTGGGTTTGCCTGGCTCCCGTGTTTTGCTATCTTACGTTCTACACCATCGGCTAAGGAAGCACAGGGAGAACTACTGCAATTGTGCCCTGGTTCATCCGGATGAGCACCTTAGTAGAGAAAGCCGAAAACTCACTGTCATGATACAACGGGAGATTGGTCAACCACTCGATGACTCAACGGAATCCTCGCGATTCCTCCGCCTTCAGGAAGGACCGGTTTTTCGGTCACGTATGTAAACGCACCGTATTTGGATAAACGCGGACATACCAGGGGCTATATAGTAACCCCACCATCAAACTCCTATGGCTAAGTGAGAGTGTTAAAGCTTTATAGTCCGATTGCCTTGTTCGCCACACTATCACCTCCTTAAATGGACCAAGACGTTGGATCAAGTGTGACTACATGCTTTTGCCGAACACCCCCGCGTTATTCGTGAGGGGGTTGAAGATGACGACTGCAATCTTTCAGGTTATATACATATATACATAAACGGCTGCACAGGAGGCACTAAAATACTTTACATGCAAAATTATAAATGTAGCCTTTATTATCACAAGCATTGTCTTTACAATTCAGATACATATCATTCGAACATGATATTTTTTGAGCACTGGGCCTCTATCAGGCGGGCACCCTCTAAGACCTCTTCAAAATAGTGCTCCGGCAGGTCCTGGCCCTCGGCTCGACCCCATGTTGCAATATCGGTGGCCTCCATCCTCGCCCAGTACATCTTAGCGCGAGCGAGGGCTATCCGCGCACGCTCTATGCATGCCGACCGCTTGATAGTGTCGATATGCGAACAACACGAATAAATCGTTGCACCAAACCAAAATAACTATTCGGGCTTGGTTCCCCCGGCCACAAGCAGTCCACGACGACCTTCTTGGTAAGTCCGGATAACCTATGGAGCTCCGCCCATTTGGCCATCTGCTCGTTTAACAGCAGCGGACGCTTTGGCATGCTGAACTGTGACCAGAACAGTCTTGGTCCCGGAAGAACTGTGTCGCATCGGCAGCACTCTTTGACAAGTCCAAGTACGCATCTTGAGAACTCCACATTTGATCAAGAGGAGCATACTTCGGATCGCCGAACTTACTTCGCAATAAAAAGGGCTTCCCAGTCGCGATCTCGCCGGTTTGCTGGAGCTCCTCCTATGATGCTCTGATCTCAGATCGAGTCTCCTTTGCCGTTTGTAAGGCCTTTTTTAGGTCCACCGTCTTTTCTTGGCTCTCCTTTTTGAGCAGCTCATATCGGTTAGCGGCATCCTTCAGCTCAAGAGCCATATTGGCTATTTTTTCCTCACTTCGGTGCTGAGCAGCCTGTTTGGCTTTCAATTTACTCGCTACCCTTTCGGCAGCCGCGTTGCTCATTTTGGCTTGCTCCTTAGCACACGCAAGCTCAGCCCGAAGAGTCTCCACGGCGGCGGCACCATCTGTAGTTAAAGCATATTGTAAGTCCTAGTGTCATACTGTCATACATACTTGTTGTTCGCCCAGAAGACATACCTTGCACCTCGTCAAGACGCTTATTCACGAGCGTGATGTCCTCATCCACCACATCAAGTTTCTGCTTCAGTTTGGCAAATTCGGTAGCCCGGGCAGTTGTCGGGGCTGCAGCTGCCTGTGTACAAAATTGGCAGAATCCTTTCCTGAGATTATTGATATTTTTGATCCTCTGATCGCCCTGTTTGGATGGCAACCAGAGTCTCAGGGGCTACTATCTATACACAGTGCACCCTACGTTTGCAGTACAAAATAAAAAAAAGAATTCCACTTTAGGTACCTCGAAGCCTCTTAACAGGCTCGTAAAGGCTTCATTCAGTCCGCTTTTCACGGACGAAATTCTTTTAATCACCGTACCCATTAAGGTACGATGTTCCTCTGAAACAGGCGCTTGCCACAGGAGATCCATCAACGTATCCGGCTGTGAGTCGGATAGTCCGGGGCTTTTGTTTATAGTCTCTTTAGGAGCCGAACACCCCGGACCTCGAGCGGCTGAAGACTCACCTTCTGGCCTCGTCCTCCTCTATGGGTCGGGAGAGATCCTCTGAGACGACACTTTGGGGTCGTCCTCCCTATGGGGCGGGGGAGTATGAGGAGGCGTCTCGCTCTCCATCCTCTCTGGAAGAAGATCCCCCGAGGACGAATATTGCCGCGAAAGGCTATAGGCCGGACTCCCAAACATACTTTTCAGATATTACTATTGTAAGCGGGAAAGGAACGTGGTATGCTTACAAGGCACCTTTGTTCACTTACGTCTTGGCTAGCGGCTGGTCCCCTTGAGGGAGCTATTTGACAACGTTACTCCCCGGGATAGGACCCTCTGTTGGGGATTTCTTCCCTTGCTTCGAGAGGCGACCTTCAAGTCTTTGGGGGCGGCTCTTTTTTTCCCATGGGGGTTGGGAATATTTGATTCTCCTCCCCGTTTTTGCTCCGACACGGGAGCTCCAATTTCTCCGGGCTATGTACATAAAGTACCAACTGTATGGAGGCCACTCTTGACCTCCCCACTCCTCTCCTTGTCTTCCTCCGATGGAACTTGATATGGTGCACAAGCCAGCATCTTGGTTAACACCGGATCTGCTGAGTCTTCAGGAAGAGGCACCGAACACCTGATCCTCTCCGCCTTCTTTAGCCAACCCTGGCCAAGGATGGTTTTTCAGAATAACCTTATGTTAAATATAACAACAAAATGTTCGGTTATAGGGTGCTCACCGGGGTATCTGGATGGTTGCAGTCAAGGCCTGCGTCTTCCGTGGTGTCCGGACACTTTATTCGTGATCCGAAGAACGATTTATACATCCCTTCGAGCATCATGCCGAAGAAGTGCTGAACGGTTCACGGTCCTTCCGGATTGAACTCCCACATACAGAGAGGTCATCGTTGGCATGGCAGGACCCGTCGAACTAGCATTACCTGAATTACTTTGACAAGACCAATATCTTTGTCGATGAGATCTTGTATGCGGCTTTGCAGTGTAAGCACGTCGTCAGCCGATCCCTAGTCCAGCCCCTTGTTAACCCATGATGCAAGCTGTGGCAGAGGACCGGAGCTGAAGGCAGGGGCAGCCGCCCACTTTTTTTACCTCGGGGAGCTGTGATATAAAACCACTCACGTTGCCACAGGTCGGAAGCCTCTGGGAAGGAGCCCTTTGGCCATAAAGCGTTGGCACATTTGCTTATTTTTGCCCCTCTGCACTTCGCGTGTTTCCCGTCGATCATCTTCGGTGTTACATTCAAGGTCTTGAGCCATAAGCCGAGTGAGGAACAATGCGGAGGAAGGCCTTGCACACGATGATGAATGACGAGATGTGAAGGAAGGAATCCAAAGCTAGATCATGAAAATCTAGCCCGTAATAGAACATGATCCCTCTAACAAAGGATGAAGACCGAGGCCTAGCCCTCGGAGGAAGTGAGAGATAAACACCACACTCTCATCGGACTTGGGAGTAGGGATAACCTACCGTTGAGCAGGAAGCCTGTGAGGATTTCCGCGGTCAAGTACCTTGCCTCCCTAAGCTTCTTGACATCTTCCTTTGTGATAGAGGAGGCCATCCACCGGCCTTGAAGGTTGGATCCAACATGGTCGGAAGTTTGGAGCGTTTTGGCTAGAGCCTTGGGTGTTGGAACTCGAGGTAGGAGAAGGAGAGGATTAAGCGTGGGAGGAAAAGACATGCCTTGGTCTCTTTATAAAGAGGACGAATATCAAACGTCCCCCGCGTGGCCTTTGAAACTTGCCTATTCCCAAGGAATTCTACCCGTGGAACGGTTGGGTTACCCACACCCGTATTGATGACAATCCTGTGATAAGGGGACACGATCTCTGCTTCGACAAGACGTGCCAATAAAACCTCCTCGCGAAACGTGTCATGACAGGCTGGTAAAACAGTTTGAATAATAACCGGGTCACGATGTCACGCTATGAAGAAACTGTCGGCAGATTAGATTCGTAAAATTTATACTCTCTACGGTGGTATGTGGAATTTGTTTTGTAGAGCCTAACACGATTCTTGAGTTCAAGATCTGCTTTGGAGTATTCGGAGAAGGGCCTTGCAATGCCGAAGACAATCTGCGGGTCGGACTCATCGTCATTGAAGCCTGGTTCAGTGGCTACTGAGGGAGTCCTGGATTAAGGGGTCCTCGGACAGCCGGACTATATACTTTAGCCGGACTGTTGGACTTTGAAGGTTCAAGATAGAAGACTTTGTCCCGTGTCCGGATGGGACTCTCCTTTGCGTGGAAGGCAAGCTTGGCGATACGGATGTATAGATTTCCTTCTTTGTAACCAACTTTGTGTAACCCTAACGCCCTCCGGTGTCTATATAAACCGGAGGGTTTAGTCTGTAGGAGAAGGACAATCATAATCATAGGCTAGCTTCTAGGGTTAGCCCCTTTGATCTCGTGGTAGATCAACTATTGCCATACTCATATCATCAAGATCAATCAAGCAGGAAGTAGGGTATTACCTCCATAGAGAGGGCCCGAACCTGGGTAAACATCGTGTCCCCCGCCTCCTGTTACCATTAGCCTTAGCCGCACAGTTCGGGACCCCCTACCCGAGATCCGCCAGTTTTGACACCGATAACTGCTTGTGCATCAACCTTTTTTTAGGAAAGCATCAAATCTGTGGAAAACAGCATATAGCCCATCTGCCATTATTTCTAATAATTTACAACCCATTTGCTAATTCTTAATGTTTTTTGGATCCCATATTCTTTTTGTTAGCATTACAACCCATATTGTGGCCACGGTTAAAAAATTATACAAAATTTTGCATATTTCGGTGTGGTCCGAACTGTTTTTAATCCCGAAATTTTGAGTCACATTCAAACTGATTTAAAAAATAATTGTATATTAATATAAAATCCAATAAATTGTCCATGCATAAAAATCAATGCAATTTAAAATCTTGAAATTAAAAAAAAAGAAATTTGAAACTAATTGCTAGTTTGATGTGTTTTAAAAATGTACAACCCATTTCTCATTACTGATAGGCCATTTTCTCGGCCAGCCGAATGAAGCTCTCCTCGTCTTGAAAGATTTGCAGCCCAACAAGCCTGACAAAGCGACTTACTTGACAAATCACAAAAAAACTGGGCTAGCCATTTTCAGAAAGAAAAAAAGCTACTAGGCTGGTCTATGGTAAACATAAAAAAAGGCTGTCTAGACAGCCCAGAGTGCCCCGCACAGCCCAGTTGACACCCTGCTTCCGTCTCAAAAACAAATTAGATAAATGCCACTCCAATTATGGTGATTCATAAAAATGCCACTGTAATTTCCAAAGTTTGAAAAATGCCACTGCAATTTTTGCAAACTTTGAAAAACGCCACTCCAGACTTCGAAAAATGCCACTTGAAATGGCATGATATGGCATTTTTCAAAGTTTGGAAATTGCAGTGGCATTTCTCGGAAACACCAGATTTGGAGTGGCATTTATCAAATTAACCCAAAACAAAAATAACTGGGCGAGCTGCTGGGTCCCTGGTGTCAGCCGCTCGTTGTGCAATTCTCTCGTTTATTTACTATGTTGACAATGGCATGGGACCCAGATGTCAGAAATCCATAAGGAGGAGCCATTTTTTTATTGGCTTGAAATAAGGAGGTACTTGCTTACATACTGCCATGACCTTGGCGGGTCCCAGCTGTCATCCTCTCCACGTGCAATCATCTCCTGATTGTGTACGCGTCAACTTGGTAGGCCCACAAGTCAACCTCTAAACCCGTGGAGGACAAATACAACCCATTTAAAAAAATAACAACCCATTCCATACGTTCAAACGGAAAGTTCAACATTCAGAGCAAAGTAACAGGTCTGATCCACATATAGAGTACTGAACTTCCACGTTGACAACCATCATAGCCAAGTTAACTATCTACTCCCATTAATACTCTAGTAGCATACAAGTACTAACTTACTCTTAGCTAACTAGACGATGTCGATCGCCATCTGCGGTACACGCTAAACGCCGGCACCGGTGTCCTCCGCCTCGCCTCGGACTTGCCAGACGTGCGATAGGGTGCGTTGCTCACGTGCGTTCACCCTTTCCATGCCGGCGTGGTCCACCGAAGCTTCGGCTTCTAAGCGGGAAACCCACTTGACGAGCTGGTAGTAAAAATCAGCACCGCGAACACGTGTGTGCCCGACAGCCTCCAGGGCTATTTGCCGGGCGCCAGCCTCCACGTAGTCGGCCCAGTTGCTGGCGCTCTGCTCGCGACTCAGAGCGTCGGTGCGTTGCTGCTCCATGTCCCGCTGGCGGTGCAAATCAGTGATACGCTGCTCCTCCGCCAGGCGGTCATGCTCCAACAACTCCTGCTCCTCCGCCAGGCGGTCGCGCTCCAACAAGTCCTCGATCTCCGCATTACCATCTAAAGACCGATAGAATGCCTCCTCCATCCGTCTGCCTTCTGCTGAAAAACCTAACACTAGTTCCGGCGGTGATCGCCTCCGGCCTCGCCTATCATAGACGGGCGGGGGCATGGCGGACGTGGAGAGAGCGAGGATAAATGGCGAGCGACATCGAGCCAATGGGGGCTTATGAGGATATGGCGAGTTGGGTCATGGTGCCACCGGAGAAGGCCGAGAAACAGTACTTATAGGTGGAAGGTAGTGCGACGGTCATCGGAATTCAATGCATAAGCAGGCATGATTCAGCGCGCCAGCTTGCCATGGAAAACTAGAGAAACTGAAATTATGACTATGTCGTCCCGTCCCGTCCGTGCTGGGACGCACGCCGGCCTGACGGTCAAACGAGTGCACTCGAATCATCTCCCTCCTTGTCAATAATGATTCCACGGATTTAAAAGGCCTGCAACAATTAAAGCGCATCTTTTTTCGCATCAGTTAGCTGCCTTAATTACGGCCAGCTGCATGTAGGCACTCAGATTCACTCGCAGCCAGTAAGCGGAGCAGCATGCAACGAGTCGCAACCGAGGGCATGCATGCAGCCACTTAAATCACTGGAATTAATTAGGCTTAAACTTCTGCATGCAGTTAATTATTGCAATGCCTTGGTCTTGCTGCTTTGCTCATGGGACTAATAAACCCGTACGGAGGGAGTACCTTGCTTGGTGAGTTTTTTGAATTAAGCCATGCAAATCGGAAAGGAGGTACTAGTACGTGCGTGGTCCGCTATTTATTGTGTAGGATCGAGTAGGTGGTTTCTTGAATTGAGCCCTGCAAACCGGAAAGGAGGTATTACGTGCGTGATCTGCTATTTATCCATGTAGGATCGAGTAGGTCGGATAGTGTATGTGTAGGATCGAGTAGGTCGGATGGTGTACGTGTACGATCACATTAGTTGATGAACGTTAGCTAGGAGATAAGGCATTTGCGAACGTTTTTGCTGGCAGTTTCTTCAGATTCGCATGGCATTTTCTTCAGAGCAGCTTGTCAGTTTCTTCAGAGGTAGGCATTTTTATTCAAAAAACTGCCACTTTGGATCTTGCGTCACAATTAAAACTGCCAGGAGCGCATTAGTAGGCTAGCTACTGATCGATCAGTAACTTGTAAACACTGAGCGAACAGAAATAAGGAATTGTTAATGCATCTCAATGATTCATAGAACATATACAAATATGTACCTCGAAAAGCAAAGATCAGCCACTTCGGATCTTGCGTCGCAACTAAAACCAACTAGTACGATTCTCATACATAAGATCAACATGTTAATGCATCTCAATGATTCACTGATCATTTACAAATATGTAGCTCCAAAAGCAAAGATCTAGAAAAAACATTTGTTCTTCCTACTAACATGGATGCTTCTCTTGGCCAACATTCAGTACACACTGAAAGACAAATTTGTTTATGAAGTCTACAATTCCTCTTGCAAATGTAAGTGGTTTCACCAACAGCTGGAACCATGAGAATGAACCACACATGATGGAGGAACATCCACTGCAATATGATTTGGTCTTCTCTCGATCACAGGGCGAGACTATTTTCGAAATACAAACTTTAACTTAGGCAAAATTATGCCCATTGTATAATCAGACCAAAGCAATGAAGCACCTAATGTTGGCCAATAAATAGTACAATACTACTTTTCTGCAGTCCATGAAGTGACTATCCAATCTTTCTGTTTCTATTTTCAAATGTCACTGCATGCAGTGACTATACTATTCTCTTGTGCAGTTCAACCAAAGTTGCGGTCACTTTGTTTGTTTGCCAAATAGCAACGGGCAGACATCTCTGCCTGCACAAATATCAAGCAGCTAGTAAACATATACCCCACCTTGTATTTTCGGTTTAAACATGTCTCTTTCGCTTAGCATGTGTCATGTTTTGAACTGGACAATTTGATACAGTCATGTTTTGCCCTGGACAATTTCATACTGAATTGATTTGCTGGTTCAGAGCAGAAATATAGTGCATATTCTTCATCAGGCCAAGGATATCCATGTTCGCAGTGATGGAAGAGGTGAAATCGATACAACCGTAATTGAGCATCCAATCATTGAATCATGTCCTGCACCTCCAATGTAGGTCCACCCTGCCAATAAATTCACATGCAAACCACTAGTATTACTATCTAATGACAGTACAAAAAGAGTAGCAAGATAGTAGAAAACCATGTACCTTCGTAATGACAGCTCATAGTGCCACCAATTGGATATAAAGGTTTGGAAGAAAACATGCTCCTAATGTTGAACCAGTTGGATGTTTTGTGCAGTTCCACTAAAATCGAGCATCCCTGTTTGCATAGATATTGAAAGTGTGATTACTATAAAAATGACACTAGTTGAAGCATAGACTCACAAATATAAGCATTCCAATTTCTTAATGGGAAAAGGTAGCAAGACTCTTTCTAACCACCTGTTTGAAGGAATAAATAAGGCAACAACAACTGATGTTAGAAAGGCATATATAGTTCTTTCTGAAAGAATGATCGACTCCTGACCTTTACTCTTCTTTTAAGCATATTTGTGCAGTTCAACTAAAATAAAATGCCATCACCGCCTTGACAATTCAGTGACACTATACAAAAGGAAATGACTTAACATTACATCATGATGTCAGGTATGTAGTCGACAGGCATTAGAGACAAACATACAGACCTCCTCCGATAACATAATGAACATTAATTTTAACAAAGGTGTGACTAGCTTTACCGGGATAATTTAAGTGAACTCTACACCCTTTGTTCCTTAATATAAGACGTTTTCATGGTTCAATTTAAAGTACCCAAACGTCTAGTATTTAGAAAAATAGGTAGTAGTTTTCTTGAGCACATATCTGGGAAAGCTTGCCACACTTTATTTATGTCCATACGCTAATGCAACACTATTCGAATACTACAAATATACACTAATCCAGTGGTACAGTACAATGGTTTTACTGAATAGATTTCAATAAACTCTAGCACTGGAAGATTTCTATAAGAATTAAAAATACAAAATGTAAAGGTAACAAGTTTCAACATTGGTATACTAGTTGTGCAAGAGCATTAAACCAAATACAAAGCTCTGAAGGTAACTAGCATTATTAACTAATGACAGTATAAAAAAATTGCAAACCATGTACCTCCAAGGTAAATATCATTTCGAACTCATGGGGACCTTAAAAATTGCTATCCCAATCTTGATAATCGATCAAACATAAAAACTTGAATGAACGTATCAAGAGAACAGCCAGAGGAGGAGGTGCCCACTCTTGACCTTTCCTCTTGTCTTCATAATTTTTTGTGCAGTTTAACCAAAATAAAATGACATCAGCGCCTTGGCATTTTGGTGACATTGTACAAAAAATTTAACTTATCTCATGAAAGTGAGGTATGTAATCTATAAGCATTAACAGTGCAAAAATCTGAAGGTAGTAACAAGTTTCATCGTTGGTATACTCGATGTGCAACAACATTAGAATGCCTTAATTGAAAAATCATTAATACATCCACAATCAACAGCTAACCTTGAAATAATCCAGTGACATTAAATGTCATTGCTTAAATTTATTAGTGGCATTAGACTGAGTGCGGCATTAGTTAAATGTGGCATCACTTTAGCAGTAGCATTGCTTGACTTGACTGCTGGTGTTATACTAACAAAAAAAGTGGCAATAAGAGCATGGGAGGCCCATTCAGACAGTGGGCGCACAAGTACGATGTACCTCCACTGATGCATAGAGTGGTGAGAGAGGTATGGTTACCCAGAGTAACAAATATCCTAGTAGCATATGTGGATTACGTCCCATTTTTGTTCTCTTTAGCCACCTTTTTCCTATGGGAGGACAACAAACCAATCGACCTGGTCATTCTCTATTGCGTTGTCATGCCTTTTGATGCGGAGCATCCCACGTTCATCCCCATGTACACTCTCACTACTCCCCAATCCACAAGTGGACATATGACGAGACCTCGAACAAACGCCATTGGGCACAAGGTGAACTCGCTCCTCTCTGAACCTTCACTTCCCACATGTGAGACATGGTTACTACCTCAAATATATGTGCTATGCATGACCAGGAACAAGGAGGAAGACCATGGACAAGACGGCAAGGACACCAAGTACAAGGACCAAGAGAAGAAGGTGCCCGAAGCTACAGCGGTCGGACGTCCGACTAGGACCGGACGTCCGACGACCCCCAGGCTCCGGACGACCGACCAAGGCCGGACGTCCGACGACCATCAGCCACCGGACGACCGACAATGTCCGGAAATCCGACAAATCCACACCCGAGCCAAATCGCCGGACGTCCGACAAGTACCGGACGATCGGACCCTCGCGAGCCCCCGGACGTCTGGTACCCGTCGAACGACCGGCGCCTGTGCGCTGCCATGTGTTGGGCCGCAGCCCATGTACCCCTTCACTTACCCCTTCGTGGCCCTAGACTATATATACTCCTCCACCTCCTCCTAGTTAGGTTTAGCATTGGTTTAGCTCATATTTTGTGTGAGAGCCTTGCTCATCCACTTGGTTACTTCTCCTCGGAGCTAACGACCTCTTCGGAGAAGATCCCCCAAGCGGATTCAAGACCCCTTTCTAGGGAATACTATCAAGACCTCCGTACGGAGAAGAACGGTTCCTTTGTATCCTTACCTTTGTTGATTGTGGATCATATGTTACTCTATGTTGTCGGTGATCTAGCACTCGTGTGATTGATTCCTTGTTGGTTTAGTGATTCTCTCTCTCTCATTTTCCCCGTGTTCCCCTTTGTGCTTCCGTGTGTTCTTCATGATTCCCCGTAGGATCCACTCCAAACGTGAAAGATCGTCCACCTAGGGTTCCGCCCTACATCATCTGGTATCATGACCCATGTTGATCATGTTTTTGGAGCCCCTACCCCTCTTTTTCTAGCTTGATTTTGTGTTCTTGCCTAAATTCGAAAATCCCCACCAAAAATAGCCCCAATTTTTTTTGTGATTTGTTGGTTTGATGATGTTTTGTTGATTTTGATCCATGGATTTACTTGGTTTCAAGTGGATCTAGCATCTCCCCAAGTTTCCCCATATTTTATCCACAAAATCTCGTCAATTTTGACCCCGAAATCTCCATTTTCTGCTCAAAATCGCGCCCCCGAACTCGCATCTCGCGTTGACCCCGACCCAGCGGACGACCGGAGTTTTACGGGCGTCCGGAGCCCCAGGAACGACCGGACGTCCGACCTTTTCCGGACGACCGGAACCCCTAACCCGGACCGAATTTACGGATTTCTGACTTTTCCGGACGTCCGACGCCCCGGCCGTAACCTGTAGGTTTTGACTTCGGCTGATTCTAGTTTCGGCCATAACTAATTCATCCGAACTCTGATTTTGACGTTATTTAGCTCGTTTTGAAGCTCTTGACATCCCCCTTCCCACAAAAATACCACCAACATCATTTGACTCCATCAAATTTTTGAAAATTTGGCAAGTTTGCCTAGGCCCTCCACCATATCATCCGCATAGCCACCACCGACTTCCGCACCCTAACCCATTTTGCTTGCCATAGCATTAGTGGTTGCTTGAGTAGTGATTCGAGTCTCCTAAGGTGTTTCGGCTACTAAGGGACGATTGCTTCTTCATCAACCACCACCACCACTTCCGCATTGCCAAGTGCAAACCACCACCGCTTTCTGCTACTACCATTTGACCTTTGTCATTTGTCATTTGTGATTCATCAACCACCACCGTTTTTCCGTTTCCTAAGGTGTTTCGGCTACTTAGGGACGAGTCTCCATCATCTTGGTATCTACATCAAGAACACCACCACTCATCATCACAAAGGACGGTAACCTCGACGACACCATTGTATATTCCCTTGCAATTGCATTGTTAACCCCTAGCCATTTTGCGTTACTTGCCTATCGAGACTAGCCATTTGAGTATTGCTGGCAACGTTACTTGTGCACATTAGTGATCATACCTCCCATTGCATACATACCGTACCATTGTGGTGCATATATTGGTATCATATCTTGTGTCACAAGTTTGTTCCCGCATATACACAATTGCTATCTTGGTTTGTGCATTGTGCAGAAGTGGCCATAGAAAAAAATAAAATAAAAATAAAGCTCTTAAGCAAAATAAAGAGAGCAAAGAAGCTTGTAAGCAAGTGCCATAGCATCATACCACATTGCATATAAGATTGTCATATCTGATCATCTTGGATCATCTTGAGAGAAACACCGGGAACAATACATACATAGCATACTTAGGATAGAAAGTTTATCCATTTTGCATCTTATAGGTTGTGCACAAGTGTCGTATCCGCCTATTGAGCAATTGTGCTAGCGTCTCTCTTGAGTTGTGCAACACGAGCGTTTTCCGTGGATTCCACATTTTGTGCTCATTCCTTGGTTGCACGACCCCATTTATCTATCCGTGTGTGTGTTTCCGTGTACCTTTCATTGCTATTGGTCCATTTGTTTCACTTGCGAATTTGTGAATCTCTTTCAACATTATAGACTCTTGCTAACATTTTGCATTAAATTTTTGTGCCACTATCCTCACCGAGATCCTCCATAAGCTTTACTTGTGTAGGTGTGAGAACCGACAAGGATTGGTACCAATAGTGCTATTTCATTGTCCGCATTTGAGTGAACTTGATTCATTGTCAACATCGGTCAAGGTACATTGGTATAAGTTCTTCTCTTTCTCCCACTCATATTTGCTCGAGTCTTGTGATGGATAGGCAACGCATTTCCTCTCCGGTCCTCGACAACAACGATGGCGTGAACAACTACATCACCAAAGCGTCTATCTTCGATCTACAACGACAAGTGCAAGGCGCACAATCAAGATTGTGAGAGCACATCAACAAGAAGCTTGCCGCACATAAATAGGAGAAAGATGCAAGGATGGAGGAGATTAGAGCCTTGATCAAGTCTTCTTACCCTTCGTCATCTTCAAGGTGGCGACATTCAAGCCACAAGTCTTCGGAGCGCGAAAAAGATGCAAGTGCAAATCGTCCTCGTCCACATCTACATGGCGACCACCATCATGTTCGTGATCAACATCGTCATGAAGGGCAAGTCACCTCCAAGCATCATGTGCATGACGACAACAAACGCCGAGGAGCTCAAGCGCGACAACGACACCATCATCATGAAGATGCTCGAGAAGCGCAAATGCACAAGTACCAACAAGACCTACTTCATGCCAAGTCCAAGCTTCAAGAGCACAAAATAAGACTGCGAGACCACCACCACCAAGACGGTGCTACGACTACAACAACCACTTCGGCATCTTCTCCAAGTGCTATCAAGGCATCTTTGCCTTTGGACGTACGGCATCTTTGCCTACTTCCCACAAGTACACCTACAACGACTTCATCAAGTCCAAGGCGACCACCTACGAGAGAGGGTGACACTTCTATTTTCGGAAGCCCCCCAAGGAAGATGGCCGAGCATGGGAAACTCCCTTCGGTCATGGAGATGAGCTACGAGGTGCCACATAATATGGACCTCCAACACCAAGACGGCGACAAGACGGTCGAGCAAGGGCCATCCCCTTCGACTACGACGACGAGCGCGAACCTCTTCAACAACATGAAGACGGTGCCCACATTGGACTCCTACTCCGAGTCAAGCTACGTGACCGCGCATGGAGACATTTGCACCTACATCTCTCCGACACCCACATATGTCGAGATGCCCCAAGGGCCATGTGAGGAGAGCCACCACCACGTGAGTGACATGAGTGACTCCACCATACGTGACATTGAGAGCATTTCCAATGAGAGGATGAGTGTGACCACCACTAGCCCCACACATGAGAGCATGCCACACATCCTATGTGAGGTTGAGCGCCATTTGAGTGACTCCACCAACAATATGAGTGAGAGCATCCTTGAGGGAGTGAGTGAGCCACAACACTTAGTGAGTGAGGTTGTTGACACGGCACGTGAGGCCACTATGATTCCTAACGACTTAACCTCTACTCCTAGTGTGTTTTCTTCTTTGGTGATAGGTCTCCTACATGACGACATGCCTATCCTCGACGAGTCCATCCCTCCAAAGGGAAAACCGATGGCCATGGTGGACGATGATGCACCCCCCACACACACACATGGTTCCATCAAGATGAAGATGACAACGAGTGGATATTCAACACCTCACCTACAACACATGAGCGACGCTCCAAAGGTAACATAGGTGATGGTGTTTCTCTTGTCCCACTAGTGGACTCTCTTGACATCAATTGCTCCCATGATGTTGACCCACCTATTCCCATGCTTCATGCTAGTGTGACTTCTTCATGCCTTGACTTACCTACTTATGATGAATATGATGATGAGCATGTTGAGTTTCCTAATTGTGATGATATGTTCCATAGGATATCATGTGAAAATTCTTTTGGTCACATCATGTTTGACAATCCATTGAAATTGTCATATGCTATGAGTGGGATCTCCCATATTGCAGCATTACAATCTCAACATAGTAACTATGCATGCCCCATTAAAATAAATCCCATTTGCACTTATGGCATAGATGACGAAATGATGGTCATTGGCTTTTGCTTCTCTTGTGATGATATTGCCATGCTTCCTTTACATGATTTGCGCAATTCATCTACTATGTTATGCCATGATCACATTGTTCCAAATATGCATTGTTTTGGATGTTGTCAATATTCTCCATGTGATGTTCCTACTAATGCTCATGAGGAGACCCCCATAGTTTCCTCATACATATTAGGAGATTTTGATGCATTCCATACTTTGCATGATTCCCATAATTGCATGCACCATATGCATTCCATGAATAAAAATGCTCTAGAAATTTCGCATGATGCATTACATCCTTTGAGTCTCCATTATGCCATTCATAACAACAAACCTATCATGATGGATGACATGTTTCTATATCACACATCTCATTTATTTGAGCATTGGATATTTTGTGCTAACCGACACATGCACGTGCGCATCATGATGGATGATGTGTACATATATCATGCACACACAATTTTCTCTTTGTCTTTGTTTTGTGTAGGTACTTATGAACACTCGTTAACCTCACAATCCCATGAGTTGACGAAATGAGCTCTTGAGAGCAACGATGACTTGGGATCCCGTGGACTATCCTTACCACTGTTCCCTTCGCGCAAGGACTATGCGCATCTCTTCTACTTGGCTCTCACACGGCTATGGGCTATTTACCACTTGTCACCTTATGCCCATACTATCGTGTTCACTTTGCATGTTATTCGTGCTTCTATGCCTTTGCCATGCAATTGTGACCCTTGCTTGCATCTACCCATGATTCACCATTATGATACTTCTATGTGTATTTGCATGCTTGGTGGAGATCCTTGTTGCTATTGCCATGTTTATCATGTGCCTCATACTATTGTTGATTCTTGTGTTGGGAGAGTCATGATGTTCCATTGCTATTTACATAGGACTTCTTGCCAACACCATGCACCTACTTTCCTCAAATCTTGCTTTCATGATTGTGCTATGTCATGTGAAGTAATCATGCCCATTATTTGCACCAATGACATGCTTGCCATGATTCCTCCTAGTATGTTGCATCTTCACACTACTAGATTGCTTGACTTGATTGCTATGATTGCTTGCTTGGTTGCATCACCCATGTTCCACTCTTACTCGCTTTCTTGGGTTGATGATGTATATGTTCATGCCTCTCACATGATATATCTTATTCATTGTCGCTTGTTTCCAATAGTTGCATCTATGCTTATTGATCTTGGAGACTTGAACATATTACTTGTGGCACATGCTTGTTTGATTGAACCTATTGCATTTGGTTGTTCTCGCATCATACGCCTCCATACTATGCAATACACCCTTGTCATTTCTTATGATGAGCATGATGCATACACGTGTTGGGTATCTTACCACATGAATGATAGGTTTTGCCATTCCGCTAACCTCAATTGTTTTTCCAAGTGTTTGGCATATTCTTTCATTTTGAAGGATTTACAAGGCGGTACCACCACAAGACATATTGGTTATGTGAAGGCATACAAGATGCGCGACTCCATCATCCTTGAGAAACTCCTAAAGGTGACCTCCTTCTCTTTGAGCCATCCTCAAATACGCATATTGGATGGGTCACTCTTTCATTGTTGTTTCCTTCTTGTTGTCTACATGATACATCTCGTGAACGGAGGAGCGACATTGGAAGATTGGCCACATGGACCTTCACATTGAGGAGCTCTCGCACTTATTGGATGCAACTTCAAAACTCCACTCATGCCTCAACATCGAACTTTGGTACACCAACACCTCCATATTTGTTGATTGTGCTCATACATGTCATGCTCGATGGACATATCATAATCACCACAAGTTTGCACCACATGCATGGATTGACTCACATTATGATTGCCTTGTTGCATCTTATATTCCAATGTCATCCATGATATATGAGCTTGTGCATTTCCTTAGCAAATTTGTTGTGATCTTCCTTGATGGCATATTCATACATCATGATCATATTGTCGACCATCAATTGCATGATAGCTTACACATATTGAGCATCCATTGCCATGTTCATGCTATTGATAAACCGTCTCACTATGACATCATTTTGCACCGTGGTTGCATTGATCATATTTACAACACATTCGTGTGCACAATGATTGCATTTCATCCCATGAATGCTTTGCATCTCATTCTAGATCATATTGATAAGCTTCATGCGTTTTGTCACGACCAATCTTGCCGCACAGACTCATTTTTACATGATGGAAAATTTGTGTGCACTAACCATTGTATTTCCGAGTGTTGCTTGTGTTTGCTCTTTTTGCATGTCTATCACTTCGGCGACACCTTGGACTACTCGGATGGCGCCATGTCTTCAACTTCGTCCAACTACAAGTCTGTCTACGACAACCATTTCCATGGTGACGAGGATCACGATCCGAGGTCGGATCTTTCCCAAGGGGGGGGGGGAGATGATGCGGAGCATCCCACGTTCATCCCCATGTACACTCCCACTACTCCCCAAGCCCTAAGTGGACATATGACGAGACCTCGAACAAACGCCATTGGACACAAGGTGAACTCGCTCCTCTCCGAACCTTCACTTCCCACATGTGAGACATGGTTACTACCTCAAATATATGTGCTATGCATGACCAGGAACAAGGAGGAAGACCATGGACAAGATGGAGAGGACACCAAATACAAGGACCAAGAGAAGAAGGTGCCCGAAGCTACAGCGGTCGGACGTCCGACTAGGACCGGACGTCCGACGACCCCCAGGCTCCGGACGACCGACCAAGGCCGGACGTCCGATGACCATGAGCCATCGAACGACCGACAACGTCCGGAAATCCAACAAATCCACACCCGAGCCAAATCGCCGGACGTCCGACAAGTACCGGACGATCGGACCCTCACGAGCCCCCGGACGTCTGGTACCCGTCGGACGACCGGCGCCTGTGCGCTGCCATGTGTTGGGCCGCAGCCCATGTACCCCTTCACTTACCCCTTCGTGGCCCTAGACTATATATACTCCTCCACCTCCTCCTAGTTAGGTTTAGCATTGGTTTAGCTCATATTTTGTGTGAGAGCCTTGCTCATCCACTTGGTTACTTCTCCTCGGAGCTCACGACCTCTTCGGAGAAGATCCCCCAAGCGGATTCAAGACCCCTTTCTAGGGAAGACTATCAAGACCTCCGTACAGAGAAGAACGGCTCCTTTGTATCCTTACCTTTGTTGATTGTGGATCATATGTTACTCTATGTTGTCGGTGATCTAGCACTCGTGTGATTGATTCCTTGTTGGTTTAGTGATTCTCTCTCTCTCGTTTTCCCCGTGTTCCCCTTTGTGCTTCCGTGTGTTCTTCATGATTCCCCGTAGGATCCACTCCAAACGTGAAAGATCGTCCACCTAGGGTTCCACCCTACATCACCTTTCTACCCTTCTTCAACCAAGAGACACAAGAATCGTTCCTTAGCTACTGATTTTCCCCTTGTCAGTGTCAAAACCGGCGGATCTCGGGTAGGGAGTCCCGAACTGTGCATCTAGGCGGATGGTAACAGGAGACAAGGGACACGATGTTTTTACCCAGGTTCGGGCCCTCTCGATGGAGGTAAAACCCTACTCCTGCTTGATTAATATTGATGATATGGGTAGTACAAGAGTAGATCTACCACGAGATCAGAGTGGCTAAACCCTAGAAGCTAGCCTATGGTATGATTGTTGTTCGTCCTATGGACTAAAACTCTCCGGTTTATATAGACACTTGAGAGGGCTAGGGTTACACAGAGTCGGTTACAATGGGAGGAGATCCTCATATCATAACGCCAAGCTTGCCTTCCACGCCAAGGAAAGTCCCATCCCGACACGGGACGGAGTCTTCAATCTTGTATATTCATAGTCCGAGAGTCCGGCCAAAGGTCTTAGTCCGGCCATCCGGACACCCCCTAATCCAGGACTCCCTCAGTATCCCCCGAACCAGGCTTCAATGACGACGAGTCCGGCACGCAAGTTGTCTTCGGCATTGCAAGGCGGGTTCTCCTTCAAATTCCCTGTACCCGTCGAATAGTGTTCGGCTTCTAGTGCGTGCTGTCCTCCTCGACTTCTGTGCCCCATAATGACCATCTTCCACGCGTCAAACGAATGCAAAAATCCAGGGGATTATCTTTTCACTTACCCACCCGGTTGCGTTAATGAGCCGCCCATAAAAGAGACAGTGATTTAGATCCAATTCGCACCATCTTCCCTCCGCAAGTCTTCATCAGAGCGCCTCTGACAGAGATCCATTCCATCATGGCCGATCGGTGCCGCTCCTCCTCTCGCCCCTCCAGCCCTCGGCCCGAAGATTGGGGGCAGTGTTCCGTCCCGCATAGTGAGTTAGTAGTGCTTCAGTCCAAGGGGCTTCCCCCCAGCATATATGGTCCCAGTTCTAGGCGGGATTGCTGCCTATAGCGGCGGAGAGCAGGCGGAGGGCGTCCCCAATCCCTCTCAAGGAGAGCGGGTATGCTTAGTCCCTTACTTGATGAGAGGACTAGGATTTCCAATTCATCCGTTTCTCCGAGGGTTGCTGGAGTTCTGCGGCCTCCAGCTACACAACCTCACGCCCGCCTCCATTCTACACATCACGGGCTTCGTGGCCCTCTGCGAGCTATTCTTGGGTGTTGAGGCCCATTTCACGCTGTGGAAGAGGTTGTTTTGCCTTGTGCCCCGTTCTCAGGAGGGGTCTATTTATCAAGTGGGCGGAGCCGAACTATGGCGCATCGCCGGGACCGGATATCTATCCGGTACCCCAAAGAGGGCGTCTGAAGACTGGCCCTCAGAGTGGTTTTATATAGATGACGTCCCCCTGCCGGACCCTGTACGGATCGGCCTCCCCGAGTTAAATAATACCCCGTTGAAGAAGCGCCTGAGTTGGCGCCCGCGGAACCCTCAGAGGGAAGCTGACAGGGACGTCCTGTACCTGATGAGCCGGATAAGGTTGTTGGCTCTTTCCGGACTGACCATGATCAAGGTCATGGCCATATGCATTACGCGAGGGGTGCAACCGCTTCAATACAGAGGCCACCCCATGTGGGATTTCAACGGGGAGGATGACGCCACCCGGTGCGGTCGCAAGGGGCCAGATTCGGCCGCCACTTTAACGAGAATCTTATTCGCTTTGTACAAGGGGGAAGAAGAAGAATTCCTCCGTGTCAACCCGGAGGGCGGATTCTCCATGTACAATCCACCTAGTTGGGTGAGCGGACACTTTCACTTGCCTATCCGCTTTTGAAATTCCCGTAGTTGAGTACTTAGTCTAGTAATGTTTAAACGCAGGAGCTGCGCCAGGCTGTGAAGGAAATAAACAGCCTTGCTCCACAACCCGAGGACCCGGAACGGTCCCTTGATCCGGACTCCCAAGAAGATCCGGACTTATGTGTGGAGTTAATTGATGGAGTATTTCATCAATTGAGCAAGGACAACTCCTTAGTGGCCATCACGGCCGACTATCATGGACTACTTCCAGCCTCAAAGGTAACTAAGACCGAAGTCCCAGTATTCTCATGCTTTATCTTGCATGCCGTAAACTAATAGCGTTTCGCAGGGTAAATCCTTGAGGCGGAAGGCCGAGCCCATGGTGGGCAGCCAACAAGGGCCGCTGAAGCCATGCGGGCCAAAAAGAAGTGCAGACCAGATCAAGATTCCGGCGCAACGGTACGGCGTGCGAATTTAACGCCTAGGGTTTATGCCCTTGAGTCTTAGAAAGAAGAGAGCCCGCCGGACTATGTCTGCCAACCAAGGTTCAAGGCCGGGTCCGGAAGCGGAGACGGACATGGGGCGCGCCTCGGGCGCTCCTCCGACAGAGGACGCCGACGGGCTATCTGCCACCAATTCAGAGGTGGAGAGTGCCCTGAACCACAGGCGTCGCCGGATTGTTCTTCGTGACGCGTGTTTTTCCCTAGAGGCGTTGGACGCCTTTAATACAGGAGATGCATATCTCCGTGCTGCTCAAAATGGTCTAGCCAGAGCCACGAAGCAGTATGTAAAAGACATACAGGTGAGTAGAATTGAAGGTTATATATGTCAGTAGCCCCCAAGACTTGAAACAGTGAAGATAACTGTTTGAAGGATCATGTGCTATGCAGTGTCTTACAAAGAAACAACTGTCCCAGGAGCTTGAAGAGTGCAAGGCCCAGCTCGAGGCCGCACTGGCCACTTCAGAAAATGCCAAGGGGACGCCCGCAGGTAATATATGCTTCGAAAGATAATTCCGTTTTGAAATGCGGCAGGTGTGCAACCCTGACGATAATAATGCAGATGGAGCCGGAGTAAATCCGGACAAGCAACAACTCCTACGCCAACTAAAGGCTGGCGAGAGCGTGCTGACAAGGGTGAGGCAAGAGAAGAACAAGCTTCAAGATGCCAATAACCAGCTGAGAGAGGAACTGAAAGATGTTCGTATTCAGCTGTCTTCTGCCGTGAAGGAGAATCGACGACTTCGACGTGGAATTTTTAGTAAGTGCTTGAACGAATCTTCGAAAAAAGAATTTGGCGAGGAAGTCGATTGACAGAGCTATGTCTGTAGGTCTGCTGACAGTTCGTCCTGTGGAGGAAATGCCCGGTTCAATAGGAGACCTTCTTCCCGAGCTGTTGCAACTACACGAACGAGTTCGGCAGGCAATGCAAAGCGCCATCCAGGCTATGTGGTTATCCCTCTCCGTGCCCGAAGGCCTTGAGGAGCTTACAAAGAAGCTAGAGGGAGTGCGGCAGCGCTTCCGGTTGTGGAAGATATCAGCTTGCCGTCAAGGTGCTAGGGAGGCCTGGGCCATGGTGAAGACTCGGTACATGAAGGCTGACCCAAACCACATGGCCGAGGTCGGCCCTATAGGTCCGGACGGAAAGGAGATCCTAGTCAGCTTAGCATATGGCCAGGTGGAGCTGGCTGCAAAGTATTCCCAACATGACTGTAAATTAGACCGCCTGTTGGATGGTATTGAAGAAGAATATGCCGAGTCGGATTGACTCTGTAATTTAAAATGACATAAAAATGCCTTCTAGCCGGATTGTAGATTGTTTGTCATTGAGGACCTTTTCGCTTCGACCTCTGGACCCTATAGTCCGGAGTGTGTCCGAATACCCTCTCGATTATGTAAGAACCGGGGCATGCATGGAGACAAGGCGTAGGGGTCATAAGTGCTTTACCAGACAAGTCCCCAACTAGTTATGTTATATTACATGGTTAGTAAGAAACATCTTCCAGGGAGAATAGTTCCGTTAGGGGTTCCTTTCCCTGGGAGGCATGCCCTAAAGTTCATGTCCGAACTGCCAGAAAGAGCAGAAAAGCATCTGGGGGCAGATGAATAAATACGAAAGATCATCTTTTAGTTCACCGACCGAATATTCCCTTAAGAACGCTAGCTTTCGGCTTCACCCAGTCTGAGGTACACATCCGGCTGACCCGGCAGTAACAATCGCAGAGGTGCTCCCTTTACCACCTAGCCGAACGAACGGGAACGTAGGGGTAAGCACAGGAGCTAGGCAACCCAGCTTGGCCAAAACTTAAGTCATATCGATGCATATAATGGTGTATAAAAGGTTAATGCGGAAGTGTCACACATGTTTTGGGCATGAGGCCCGTTTTATATAAACTTCTTGGTAAAGAAGCCCCCAGGTATTATGAGCGCGGGTAGCACGTCGGGTATGTGCGAGCAATGCACAGGCAAGCCCCTAAGGGCTTGGGAGAAGAAAAAGGGTAGGGAGAAGGAACAAAATCCCGGACAACCAATAAAAAATAAAAATAAAAATAACGCGGAGTCCGGCGCTAGGCGTAGAATCTTCGTAGGCGTGCTGCGTTCCATGGGTTCGGCTCGAGTCGGTTATCCGATGCGTTTCGCAGACGGTACGCTCCGCTGGTCAGTACTTGGTCGATTATGAAGGGGCCCTCCCATTTGGGGTTATTTATCCTTTTTCTTGTCCGGCAAGCGTAGAACTAGTTCACCAACGTTATAGGTTTTGGCCCGTACTTCTCTGCTTTGGTATCTTCGAGCCTGCTGTTGATAGAATGCGGAACGAGCTTTTGCCAGGTCGCGCTCCTCTTCCAATGCGTCCAAGCTGTCCTGCCGATCGAGCTCGGCTTCTCTTTCTTCGTACATGCGCACTCGAGGTGAGTCATGGATTATGTCGCATGGCAGTACTGCCTCTGCGCCGTACAACAACAACAACAACAAAGCCTTTAGTCCCAAACAAGTTGGGGTAGGCTAGAGGTGAAACCCATAAGATCTCGCAACCAACTCATGGCTCTGGCACATGGATAGCAAGCTTCCACGCACCCCTGTCCATAGCTAGCTCTTTGTCGATACTCCAATCCTTCAGGTCTCTCTTAACGGACTCCTCCCATGTCAAAATCGGTCGACCCCGCCCTCTATTGACATTCTCCGCACGCTTTAGCCGTCCGCTATGCACTGGAGCTTCTGGAGGCCTGCGCTGAATATGCCCAAACCATCTCAAACGATGTTGGACAAACTTCTCCTCAATTGGTGCTACCCCAACTCTATCTCGTATATCATCATTCCGGACTCGATCCTTCCTCGTGTGGCCACACATCCATCTCAACATACGCATCTCCGCCACACCTAACTGTTGAACATGTCGCCTTTTAGTCGGCCAACACTCCGCGCCATACAACATTGCGG
>NC_041383.1:402722707-402753524 GCF_002162155.2 Triticum dicoccoides
AACATTGCGGCGGTTTGACCCGCAATGTTGTATGGCGCGGAGTGTTGGCCGACTAAAAGGCGACATGTACCATAAAAAATGGTGTGAATCCGGTAGTGCGATTCGGCGTGGTCCGCAGCCCCCAGAGTGCGGAGTCAAGCTCCTCTACCCAGTGTGTGTTAGATTCCTTGAGGGATCGCACTAGTCTGGGTTTGATGCCACTCACAATGAGACCGTTGGCCCGTTCGACTTGACCGTTAGTTTGAGGGTGATAGACTGAAGCGTAGTCGAGCTTGATGCCCATGTTTTTGCACCAAAGTTTGACTTCATCGGCCGTGAAGTTTGTGCCGTTGTCGGTTATTATGCTGTGGGGGGCGCCGTAACGGTGTACGATCCCGGATATGAAGTCTATCACTGGTCCGGATTCGGCCGTCTTTACAGGCTTGGCTTCTATCCATTTGGTGAATTTGTCCACCATGACCAGTAGATATTTTTGCTTGTGGGTTCCTCCTTTAAGGGGTCCGACCATGTCAAGCCCCCAGACCGCAAAAGGCCAGGTAATGGGTATAGTTTGTAGGGCGGTAGGCGGCATGTGGCTTTGGTTGGCGAATAACTGGCAACCAACACATCGTTGCACTAAGTCCTGAGCGTCTGCCCGGGCCGTTGGCCAATAAAATCCGGTACGGAAGGCCTTGATTACAAGGGCCCGGGCTGCAGCGTGGTGCCCGGCCGAGTCCGGCATGAATTTCAGCCAAAAGGTCTCGCCCTTCCTCTTTGTAGATACACCTTTGAAGGACTCTGGTTGTGCTTTTCTTGTAAAGCTCTCCCTCGTGGACTTTGTAGGCTTTAGATCGCCGCACTATGCAGTGGGCCTCGTTTTGGTCCTCGAGAAGTTCCTGCCTGGTTAGGTAGGCTAGGAATGGTTCTGTCCAAGGGACAATGACTGCCATTATTGCATGGGCTGACGGTGTTGTTTCGTTGGCGAAGCCCCCAACTGTGTCAGAATGTTCGGTGAGGGGCAGTGTGGTTGTGTCCGGGCTATTGTTTCCGGATTCTCCTTCCCATGATATGGATGGCTTGAACACCCTCTCTAGGAAGATGTTGGGAGGGACGGCCTCGCGCTTGGCGCCAATGCGTGCCAACACGTCTGCTGCTTGGTTATTTTCCTGGGCTATGTGATGAAATTCGAGCCCCTCAAACCGAGCTGACATCCTTAAGATGGAATTGCGGTAAGCTGCCATTTTCGGATACTTGGCGTCGAAGTCTCCATTTATTTGGGATATTGCGAGGTTTGAATCCCCGCGGACCTCTAGGCGCTGAATGCCCATGGAGACCGCCATCCGGAGACCATGTAAAAGGGCCTCGTATTCGGCTGCGTTGTTGGAATCCGTGTACATTATCTGAAGTACGTATTGGACTGTATCTCCGGTTGGGGACATCAGAACGACGCGAGCCCCCAGGCCAGCCAACATTTTGGAGCCGTCGAAGTGCATGATCCAGTTGGAGTATGCGCCGTACTCTTTAGGGAGTTCGGCTTCAGTCCATTCAGCGATGAAGTCGGCCAAAACCTGCGACTTAATAGCTCGCCTTGGTTTGTAAGTTATGTCGAACGGGAGGAGCTCGATGGCCCATTTGACAATCCGGCCCGTTGCGTCGCGGTTGTTTATAATATCATTAAGGGGTACTTCAGATGCCACTGTTATTGAGCACTCTTGAAAGTAGTGTCGCAGCTTCTGGGATGCCATGAACACCGCATATGCTATCTTTTGATAATGCGGGTACCGTGACTTGCATGGAGTTAGTACAGTGGACACGTAGTACACTGGTTTTTGGAGGGGGAACTTGTGTCCGTCCGCTTCTTGTTCGACGACGAGCACCGCGCTTACAACTTGATGGGTTGTCGCGATGTATAATAGCATTGGTTCGCCCGTGTTGGGCGCGTCTAGGACCGGATTTGTTGCCAGTATGGCTTTTATTTCTTCGAGTCCGGCCGTGGCGGCATCCGTCCACTCAAAGTGTTTGGTGCGCCGCAGGAGGCGATAGAGGGGTAACGCCTTTTCTCCTAAGCGGGAGATAAAGCGGCTTAGAGCCTCCACACATCCTGTCATTTTTTATATTTGTTTGAGGTCCTTTGGGGTATCCAATTGTGACAGAGCCCGGATCTTGACTGGGTTTGCTTCAGTTCCTCTACCGGATACGATGAAGCCCAAGAGCTTTCTGGCTGGTATGCTGAAAACGCATTTTTCCGGGTTGAGCTTGATGTCATATGTTCGGAGATTGTCGAACGTGAGCCTCAAGTCGTCTGCTAGAGTATCGACGTGTTTTGTTTTGACGACCACGTCATCTACGTATGCTTCAACTGTTTTGCCGATCTGGTTGGCCAGACATGTCTGAATCATGCGCTGATATGTTGCGCCGGCGTTTTTGAGCCCGAAGGGCATCGTGTTGAAGTAGAATGGGCCGTATGGGGTGATGAATGCCGTTGCGGCTTGGTCTGACTCTGCCATCTTGATTTGGTGGTAGCCAGAGTATACATCGAGGAAACACAATGAGTCGTGTCCTACGGTGGCGTCGATGATTTGATCAATTTGGGGGAGTGGGAAAGGGTCCTTTGGACAGGCCTTATTTAGGTCTTTGAAATCGACACATAGGCGCCAAGATTTGTCCTTCTTTTGTACCATCACCAGGTTCGCTAGCCAGTCCGGATGTTTTATGTCTCTGATGAATCCGGCTTCCAGCAGTTTTGCTAGCTCCTCTCCCATGGCTTGTCTCTTGGGTTTGGAAAAACGCCGTAGAGTCTGCTTGACGGGTTTAAACCCTTTTAGGATGTTCAAGTTGTGCTCAGCCAGCCTGCGTGGGATTCCTGACATATCTGAGGGGTGCCAGGCGAAAATGTCCCAATTTTTTCGCAGGAAGTCTCTAAGTGCGGCGTCTACATCAGGTTTTAGTTGTGCCCCGATGGTGGCCGTTTTTGTAGGGTCCGTTGGATGGACTTGGAATTTGACTATTTTGTCCGCTGGTTTGAAAGAGGTGGACTTGGATCTCTTGTCTAGTATCACATCGTCCCTGTCCACCATGGAGCGCAATGCAGTTAGTTCCTCGGCCGCTAGGGCCTCGGATAATGCCTCCAGGGCCAGTACGGCTGTCTTGTTTTCGGCGCGGAGCGCTATGTCTGGATCACTTGCGAGAGTGATGATTCCGTTGGGTCCAGGCATTTTGAGCTTCATGTACCCGTAATGGGGTATGGCTTGGAAAATTGTAAATGCTTCTCGCCCTAGCAGAGCGTGGTATCCGCTGCTGAACGGGGCCACTTGAAACGTGACCTCCTCGGATCTATAATTATCCGGTGTGCTGAACACCACATCCAGTGTGATTTTTCCTGAACAGCACGCTTCCCGGCTTGGAATTATTCCTCTAAAGGTTGTGTTGCTTCGCTCAATGCGGCTCCAGTCAATTTCCATTTTTCGCAGGGTTTCCTCGTAGATGAGGTTGAGTCCGCTGCCACCGTCCATGAGTACCTTTGTAAGTCGGAAGCCGTCCACTGTCGGCTGAGGACCAATGCGGCTGGTGCTCGGGCTGTCCAGAATTTAGGTTCGTCACTGGCATTAAAGGTAATAGCCGTGTCACTCCATGGGTTTATTGTTGCTACTTGGTAGACCTCGGCAAGGTTGCGGAGCGTTCGTTTCCTCGCATTGTTTGATGTGAAGGTCTCAAAGACTGTCGACACCGTACTGGGGAGGTATTCTTCGGGTGCTGGAGTTAGAGCCTCCTCGCCACTTCGGGCCACCTGCCGGAGTATCCAACATGCTCTAAGGTTGTGAGTTGGTGTGGCTTCCCCTGAATTATGAATTTTACAGGGTCCATTGAGCCATCCCTTCAGTACGGTCCCGTACCCTGTAAAGGGTTTTTGTTTTTTGATGTTTGGCTCAGATGCCTGGCGATAATGCACCCTTTTGTTTCGGACTCGTGTTGTATTCGGGGCCGGATTGTCCCAGAATTTATCTTCGGTTTTCTGAACGCTTTCAGTCGCACAGTACTTTCGTACTATGGATGTCAAGTCGGCGAATCGTGTAATTTCACGGCGACTTATGGCGTTGAGGATTCCGATGTCCGTGTAGTTGTTACAGAAGAGTGAAATTGCTTCTTTCTCGCGGCAGTCCTTTATCCTGTTCATAACCAGGAGGAATCTGGCCTAGTAGTGGTGTACTGTTTCCCCGAGCTCTTGCCGTATTTGGGATAAATCCCACATAGTTGGGTGGGCGGGTGGATTTAAATCCGAAACCTTGCCTGATGTAAGATTCAGGGGCCAAGAGGTTTCCGAATTCGGAAGCTTACTTTCTTGGACATTATTCAATGAATCAGGCCTGCTGCCTGACTTTAGGTTCAGGGTTTGGGCGACATCCTCCCCTCCGCGGATGTCCGGCTTGGAGGGATCGGGAATCCGGACACATCTGGTCCTTAGGGCGGGCGAAGACTCGCCGCATTGTTCTTCCACCACTTCGACGTGATGGGTGACCTGGGGAGAGTCGATCTCTCTCTGATCGTGTTTAAGCCCAATCTGGCCGTAATCTGTAGCGACTCCCAGGGCCACAATGCGATCCAAGAGCTCATTCAGGGAGAGGAGCTCCATCGGATCTAACTGCTCGGCAAGCTCCGAGCTGATGTGAAGATTGCTTTCGATGCCCGAGAGGTCATCGTCGGCGCGGTGGCCGAACAGGCGGTCATCAAAAACCTGCCTAGCAGGAGAGTTTGGCCGACAGCCAAAGCTCCTTTAGCAACGGCGCCGTCTTTAAAGACGGGATGCGGCATCCTTCCTCACGGTGACGACACAAAGGAACTCTCAATGAAAGCACCAATGTCGGTGTCAAAACCGGCGGATCTCGGGTAGGGGGTCCCGAACTGTGCGTCTAGGCGGATGGTAACAGGAGACAAGGGACACGATGTTTTTACCCAGGTTCGGGCCCTCTCGATGGAGGTAAAACCCTACTCCTCCTTGATTAATATTGATGATATGGGTAGTACAAGAGTAGATCTACCACGAGATCGGAGTGACTAAACCCTAGAATCTAGCCTATGGTATGATTGTTGTTCGTCCTATGGACTAAAACTCTCAGGTTTATATAGACATCGGAGAGGGCTAGGGTTACACAGAGTCGGTTACAATGGGAGGAGATCTTCATATCGTATCGCCAAGCTTGCCTTCCACGCCAAGGAAAGTCCCATCCGGACACGGGACAGAGTCTTCAATCTTGTATCTTCATAGTCCGGGAGTTCGGCCAAAGGTCTTAGTCCGGTCATCCGGACACCCCCTAATCCAGGACTCCCTCACCCCTTTTCAACATAGATGCGGGTTCGATGCCTACTCTCTTGGACAGTACAGTCTCCCTTCCTTTCCTTATTCAACCCAGACATGGATTAGTCTACATGAAGTAGGGTTTCCTTTAATAGTGCAAATTAAGGTTTTCGTCTGCGTGACCAGTAGAGCAGAGGATAAAAAATTGGGAAGATGGTGGAGTGGAAAAATATCCACATGCAGCGATGTGGCAGATGGGGCAATAGAACAAGGGTATGGTTCGAAAAGAGGTGGCATACCTGAGGGTCGATGGGAAGTGGCTTTGCTCGTGGTCGTCGTCCTCCGCACACACTACGGCAGCGAGCTTGGGGACAGACGCCATCCCGTGCGGGCTCTAGGTCTAAGAGGACGGCCTTGTCGTCAGTGCGTGACCTCGCTCGCCGATGATGAGTGCATTAACATTGCACGTCCTTTTCTTCCCCAGTGGATCTATGACCAGCGGTGAGGAGGGAGAGAGAGGCCGTCTTTTTTAGATCTGGAGAGAGGGTGGTAGTGTGAGAAGCAAGTGGCCAGCCCTTAGCAAGAAAGCGCTGAAGCTCCAGCCTATATATCTTTTTATACTACTAGTACTAGAGGTGGAGTAGTAGTAAAGTAGTTTATGTTTTGTCTGCATATACAGTACCAGTTAGTGTGCTTCAAAACTGAACGACACGCCATTAAAAATATAAAGGTCGATAACTAATGCGGCACCTCGGGCCAACGCGGCCAGATCACATATTGCACGAGAAATTACACACCATGTTTCATCGACATGTGGTACCATTCCAACATGTCAGTGAGACAATGACGAGTCCTTTTCTACTAGTATTTCCGAACGGACGTGTAGGCCTGGGCGCCTCTTCATGTACCGTGGCAAACTGGAAACCGTCCACCGACTCTTCGCCTTTCCCTCTCGATTTGGAACTGTTGTCGCACGCTTTTCCTCCCTCCTCCATTTGCCTTCACCCTTCCTTCTGCCATTGTTCGATCGTCTTATCCATGGAGGGAGTAGGCCGGAAATGACCCCGTTATTCTTGCCCCGATATGAAAGATGACGTGGTGAAGGAACTCATTGATCGGTGTGACGTCATCACCTCGGCTAGCATGGCAGGTTCGTTCAAGACCATTCTTGACTCAACTAATAACATCATTACAAGGAACCCAAGGGTCCAGGAGAGGTTTGATCTCCCCTATCTTCTTCCCTATAAGCCTGTTGGCATGGGCGCGGACGACGGAGGCCTCGCCTTGTGCAAGTTGATGCCGCTTGATAATGATACATGTGATGTCAAGATGCCATCGCTTAAGGGTAAGGCCTGGGCTGGCGCAAATGGAGATTGGGTTGTTTATATTGGGTACAATTGCGAGTGGAAACTTGTTAATGTGTACACTCACCAGCAGATTCCACTTCCAAAAATCTTAGAGTACCCTGAGGTTGAGCACATAGATGATTTACGTACGTTCAAATACGATCATGGTGGTTGTCGTCTACGGAAGATAGCAATTTGTCGAGTTCCCAACCGCTCTTGGAATTACAAGAACTATGAAGTTGTTGCTATCTTCGACAAGCTTGTTGTCGTCGTTACTGATTCCACGGTTCATCCATGGATATTGCTCAAAAATCAGTTTCTATACAGGGATGATGAGTACTATGATGCAATTGAATACGAGGATCTTGTGTTTTCTTCCACCACTCGTGGCACTGTTTTTGCATGGGATCCTCGTAGTTTCAGTACGTTTGTCTTCCACTATAATTATAATTGTTTCATCCACATGCCTGCGGGTTAGCAAGTTTCCCTTTACTAATTAACTTTCTTCTTGTGTTTCCAAGGTCCTGTGAACATTCCACCACCTATACTTGAAAAAAAATTATAACCAAGGGGGAGATGACGATGGTGATGATCAAGAGCATGAGGACAAGCAGGACTTATATACTCAGTGGCGCCTGGCAACTAATTCTGATGGATGACCTATTCTTGTATGTATATAGTGCACTGAGATTGTTACTACTGAGGGAGCATGTGTTGTCTCCCATGGTCGCCCTCTCCGGACCTATTCCAACACACGTTGTAGGGTATTCAGGATGGATACTAGTGTGCTAGCGCCAACACCTTCTCCCTGGTTCAGTATTTATAGTCTTGGAGAAAACTCGCTCTTCCTTGGACCAAACTATCCAATAATGGTTAAAGGAGATCCAGCTACTGTTGACACAATGTTACTACCTTTTATGAGAAGAAACTGTATCTATACCTCGGACATTGCGGTGGTTCCCTACCCTGCTCCTGATATATGCCGCTTCAGCCTGGATGATCAATCCTGCGTTGCTCTCAATATTGACAATAGCTGGCCCTTCCCAGAGCAACTATGGTTCAAAGCAAGCGTTTCCAACGCCAAGGATTGGTTGAGTTGAAGTTCATTTCATTGCTTGTTATTTGTTGTGTGATGAAAACTTCAGTATTTACTAGAATGTTTTGTTGGAAATAATCTATAATCCAACATGTATCCTCGTTGTCGTTGTGTGTTGATGGCTTGTTGTATGTAACGAATAGTCCATTTGCAAATGCATGCCACAGGCTCAATTTATGAATTGTTTTTGAGTCACTTCTTGAAGTGTGAGTACCATAGTAGTATAGCAAGAATCTGGTTAGTATATGAAGTTGCCACATCACATAGAGCCGACCTAATATTGGAGTATGCTACTCCTCCATCGGTGCGCTGCTTCAAACGACGGACGAAGTGAGAGGTCGCGTCACCTTGTGTCCAGATTTGAGATGCCACGTGTACCAGATGAATGACTCCAAGTTCGACCACCGTGATGCTAGGTGCAAGCCGAGGAACACTGTTGGAGAGACCCCCCTCATAATTTTCCTACATTGGTTGCTTGATTCATAGGATAGAATGCTATAGGATTTTTTTTGATATGTAATCATCTTTTAATTGTCAATCTAGCATCCACTTCAACTTTTGTTTCACTTCCTTTGTTCCTACGAAGAGAGTACTTGCTCTAAATGATGTGTCGCTGCAAGAGCCGCCTATATTAATTAACCATGCTCTAAAAAGGTGGACCAGCTTTGGCTATAGTAGTACTATACTAGGTTAGTAGGTGATCTTGCGCTTGGCTCTTCTCCTCTTACGGAAGTCGAACAATAATGATGGTACTACAGTAGTACTTCTGGCAATCTGACACCAAATGAACTGCTGCACGTCCACCGCTTGTAAGCAAAAGTTTCTCCTCGTGCTGCGAGCCACCACGCACGCGTTGACGAGGGATAAGTTAAGCAAGCTTCTCGTCGTTCTGCAAGTTGATGGGACACATCAAAGTTATTTATTAGTACTCTCTTCAAAAAGGGTTGACCATGTCCATGGCTACCATCCAGTGCTCTATCATTGAGTACATGCACTATTCACGTGCCATCGAGGAGAAAAAAATATTGCATAGTAATAGGTGCCATCGAAGTGCACGACTCACTTACGCACTGCATATCTCCAGATTCTTGCATGACACGCCACCTTGATGCTAGATATCCCGTGTGTCATGGAGGCATATAGTATGCTTTTTAAAATGGAGGCATATAGATGTCCCGCGTGTCGGCAAAAGGATGAACAAAGCTCATGTCTTAAACGAAAGAGTGGAAGAACATAGATTCCCGACGACCGAGAAGGAGCATATAGTACATAATTGTACGTGCATTGCAACAGGTTATTGGATGAGGCCAATCAACAATAGTAGTACACTATTTGTACTAGCTTCACATGCTTCGCGCGTCGGGCGGGTGTTTTTACTGTAGCTGTGAATCCCATCATCCTAGGTCCTCGGATGAGTCCAATAGAAATTGCATTCTGATGTTTGGGTTCAAACTTTCAGAAATGCTGCACTATCTCTATGTTTACGTATACATAATACAACACGTTTTAAACTTGAGACCAGCCACCCACCCTCACAAATAACACTTTTTAACCTAGCATAGACTCCAGGAAATTTGGCCACGGTGTGAGGTGGGCCATATGTTAATGTGTTCGCTGTACGTAACCAACACCTCGAATCCTTGATACTACTACTACTATAAGTAGTAGGAGTAGTAGGGTGGCATGGGCCAGAACAAGCATTCACGTCCAAGAGTACGACACACGCCACCAGCACGACTTCCATCTGACTCCATATTTCTTGGAGTCCGTGCTACAGCAATCTCTTCAACCTCGTCGTTTCTCTAACTCAGCCATCGTGCGGCGGGCGACGTGGGGGTTTGTCGATAGTCAGTTTCCTCAACTGCGGTCCCACTTGTAAGGCCACCTCCAACGCACGACCCCAAACGGACCTCCGTTTTTCCTGGATTCTGTCTGTTTGGGTAGGGCAATCGGGTCGTGTCCGGGCCATTTCTCAGATGCGGTGGCCGTGCTCTTCTTCCCAATACAAAAACTTGCATCCATTCTACACAATAAAATTTTAAGTTAGCACAACTAGTCTAATCCGAGAGCACAACCCAAGATTTGGTCGGGTTCTTCCTCCTTTTGCCGACACGTGGGACATCAGCGTCCAAGTCGTGCCATGCAAGAAAATAGAGTGGTAGTTAAAGCCACATGATGTGCATCTTGGGTTAAACTGTAAATAGAATCTTACTACTCTTGAGTACCTCCAAAAGCAGCCACCGAAGATCTTTATTGGATTTGTTTTTCATCACCAGCACGTCGAGGTGAAAGATGTGCAGGTTCAGTGGGTCCTCTTGCGTTTTCACTAACATGTGGGACCGCATATGAGGAAATAGATGATGGGCTCCGCACGTCCGCTGGCTGGCTGAGAAGAGAGATAGAGGAGGGCTGAGCACGAACTCCAGGAAACTTATTCTACATAATCAGCACCTCGATATAGGCTCGATATAGTGGGGTGGCATGGTCCATAACTAGCATTCACGTCTAGCAGTATGGCACACGCCACCCACATGAGTCCCATCCGGCACCAATTTTCTTGGAGTTCGTGCTACAACCATCTCTTCTCCCTCCTGTTTTCTCAGCCATCGCGTGGCGGTCGGGGTGGGGGTTTGCAAATAGTCCGTTGGTTTGCTCAACTGCGGTCCCACTTGTAAGTGAAAATGCAACACCGCACACATTCCCCCTTGAGCGGCGTGCCGAACCAACCATGTGGGGGTGCGACGAGAACATGGCAGGCTTTTCCTTTTGAACTTGTAACTTGTAAAATTTGGTTCTGCTCCATGGTGCGACCGATAGATAGAAATAACGATCTTCCCTAGAGTAATGAGAAGTTTGGTTCTGGCGCAGTTCATGCATGGTGTACGTACGAAAATTATGAAGTTGATGTGAAAGGTAAGATAATTACTAGTAGTATCATATACTACTACATGGATTTGGCGAAAAGATAAAAATACATACGGATCCATCAATGACATCCTCACGCCCTAGTATGCTGGGTCACCAACCGACGTGTGAGGAGCAACGGCGCTGGCGGCGAGCTCAACGTGCTTCTGAACAATGTCGTCCAAAGTTGCCCTGCGGTCCAAGAAGGTCAGCGTCCTATCGTCCTCCTCTTGCATGTAGTAGTCCTTGTGGACGATTTGCGCGTAGACGTGGGTGATTATGTTGATGGTGTCTTGCTGCGCCAGGCGCTGCATGCCGAGCGCGACCTCGAGGTGGACATTCTCTGGTGCGATGGCGGGCAGTCGCAGGGCCACCAGTGCATCGAAGAGGTTGTCACCATAGTGTCCGTTGAGGGTGGCGGGCATCGCAGAGCCTGGGGACGTCGGCTGGAGGCATACGTCAAGGTCGTCCGCGAGCTTCTTGACGATGGTGAACTTGTCAAGGAAACCAACGAGGACCTCATCGAACAAGGAGACGAAGCTGTCATCCAAGCGGCCCCTCGCCCTGGTGGACTCAAGAACTACCTAGAGACGTTCCTCGGTGCTGGGCCGCAGGCCGGCATCGTGGACCATCTGGCACAGCCGGCTGATGCTCGCGCTCATCGCCTCCATGGGTCTAGCTTAGAGGGTGCTTGGATCCAAGGGACTTCTAGTCAATTGATCTTGCGATTCGAGTGATCACTCTTTCCCTTGTCAGCGTGCGTAGGTGCGTAGGATTTCGTACTAGATTGGACTGGCAGGGAGCCTTTATATGAGAAGTGCAGACTGCATTGAATTCACATGCGTGTTGGCCATCTACTCATCGGTCCTCTACTACACCCTGCCTTTGGATGTATGACAGGTGGGCAGCCACCCGTTGGGCCCACGTGTCATTCACCCAAAGGGAGTTGTAGTAAGTCAATGAAGCTGCATCCCCCTCCGTGCCGGTGCAGTATAGTCATCTCACCGGACCTTTAGTTGGGGCCAAACAAGAGAAGTTTGATGTTTACTGGTTTATTGGTCCCCTTTGTATTTTGCGCCAAGTTTTGACCTTTGATTTAACTAATAAAATGTTAATGCATGTAAACAAAAATGTTGTGTAAGTTTCCTTACGAAAACCAAATAATCCCAAAACACTTAGGCACGATACATTAACTCCCTCCTTGTTTCATATTTCGTGACATATCAACCAATGAGACATGTGGGCCGTGCATGCTTCCAATGACTTGAGACTACCAAACATGACATGCAGTGTTTAGTTCATTGCATGTAATCCTATTAATTAGAAAAAAGACATTACGTTCTCTCGCCGATAGGAATAAAACAATACACCATGTATTTATTTACAAAGGGAATAGTACATTTTTGTGACATGCATAACTAGATATGGCTAGTCAAATACTAAAATCCAAATGGACGTGGTAGTACTCCTAAATCCAGACGGTGGTGCTAGTACTACTAGTAGTAGTACTACCAATGTAGTAGCATTGTACTACCCGTTGGTCAAATTATTACGTGCTGCTCCTCACAGTGAAGTGACAAGACCCTGCGCCAGAGATGACACCTGAGTATAGGCACCGTGTTCGGCATACCATAGTTAGCCTCACCGTCTGCAGTCACTATCATCATGGCTGTAGAGCTATCCTGCTTACAACTAGCCGTGTTCGACATAGTTTCCCGTCCCTAGATGCCCGTGCATTGCACGGAACACCAAAATTGGGGGCGGACGGCGCCGGCAGCGGCCATCGCGCCAGATTTTTCCATGGCCTTCTAGATGTGTGGGGAGGAGATAAGGCTGATTGTGAGAGACGAGGAGTTGTTTGTAAATAGGGAACAAGTGCGGGCATCTTTTTCCAAAAATGGAGAAGTTTGGTTTGTATGCGTCAGATCTAGATCCGACGGCTATTGGTGAAAGATGGGAGGCACAACATCATCACCATCTCAGGACCTGTTTGATTCGCAGGATTTTGAAAATGTTGGAATAGGACATGGCAATATTACAAGTTTCAAACTGATATTACAAATGTTAGGAGTAATGCTGCACCTACGAGGAGGGAATTACTAGGAAGTTTACGTAAGAACTTTCGTTACTTTAGGTGGATGCAACATTATCGTACAAACTAAAATGCACCACCCTGACAAGTCACTAATGGGCAAATAATTTTTCGAGTCTCTGGCCACTTGATGTTTCAAAAACAAATTCAGCTTCTACGGAGACTTTGTCATTTAGGCTTAGATGCTTGCGGTGATCACCACGCCATTCGTTGTTGCACCAGAGAACGCCAAACCTCATTACCTTGAGCACACTTGCCTCCAGAACAAAGAACCTAGCCAATTTAATCTCAGATGTGCTGCCTTGGTACTCGATCAAATCAATTTTTGTAAGATGGAGATCAAGGCATTCAATGAGATTGTTATAGTGCAGCACATTTTTCACTTTCGGGTCTTTTTTTATCAGCAAAAGAAGAACATATTAGAGCAGCTGGCTGTATAAGATTGACGTGTCATCAAGAGGTACCAATGTCATTCTCTCATACGATAGGGTTGACTGGCTAGTGATATTTTTTCACTCTATCTCTCTCTCTCTCTTTCTGTTTCCTCTCATTTACCTAGGTGCACGTGAAGAGCTTGGGCATTTGTTGCCTTCCACTATGTGGCCGATGCCATATTTCGCAAAAGTATGCCACATAATACGCATCGATGTCAAATCAAAAGATTTTGGCACCGCTCTCGCGATGTGAGAGAGTTGGCACCGTTGTGCACACAAACCCACATGTATAAACAAATCAATCAAACCAACTACACCAGCCTCTCACTCTCCCAAACAAGTGTTTTTATTGCCTTAGTCCTCTCTCTCCCACGCAAGTGTTTTTTCATTGCGTGAGTTAATTTGGCACCGGAGCAAAGTAGGTGATCCAGATTGGGGCACCAGGTGAGCAATGGAGGGGCATCGATGCCAAATGCATCACAAGTGAATTTGGCACGTGTTTTGGCCTACATAGTGGAGGGCCGTTATAGCCCACTTTTGTACTACCTCGTATTTAGTATAAATTTTTGACCATAGATTTACCTAAGAAAATGCCAATGCATGTCACTAAAAATTACACCATTTGAAATTATGTTCAAATACGAATCCAACGATATAGTTCTTAGTGACATGCATTAACATTTTGTCAGTTAAATCTATGGTCAAATTTTGATACTACAAAATAGGAAGAGTAAACCAGGACGGAGGTAGTACTTGCTCCTATGGTAACAATAGAGTTACTGGAGTAGTCTAAGTTACTTTCCACTATGACTAGCCTAGGCTACTATAGTAGTACAACAACAAAAAATGATGCAGGTGATCACGTGAGAAAAATACTAAAAACATTTCTTTCGGTGCAGTGCGTAGATGCAGTTTTGAACACTACACTTGTCATCGTAATTTGGGAAAATTACGAAAAAATTGAGCTACGTTGTGATTACCATTTACTAATAGGAAAGAAGTTTCACCTCGATGAGTAGATTCTCCGTGCACGGAAAGCATGTAAGGAATCCAACAACTTGATCCAGATTGGGGCCGATAGATTTTATTGCCAAGATCTTAACTGTGCGCATAGACTGGGTCAAGCTTGTGGGAATCATTTTCTGGAAGACGGTCGTAAATACATGAAGAAGAAATTTAAAACTGTGAATTTCAAGAAGACGGAGAAGAAGATGAGTGTTGTACCTGAACGATTACGGGTCCAATAAAGAGTTCGGAGAATTTTGGCAGACGAGTACACCAACGCTGTCAATTTGGGCTCATCAATGGCCCTGATTTTTGTTGGACCTTCTAGATCCGATACAAGCAATCTCTCAAGGAAAGGCGCATTCTCAATGACCATAACGTGGAACAGCTGGAGTGATCTCTTCCCAATTGATGTCTTGTTGCGGGGCCAGCAAGACACATAAATCCATCAGAGATTCGTCGAGGTGATGTGGAGGCTAATGAACCCGTGGATCTGCTCAAGACAAAGGTACTCGAGCGCAGTACAGTTGCAGAGTAGGTTCTCCATAGCCTTATTCAAGATGGCAACATCGAAGAGGTCAAGCTGCTTGAGTTGAGGGAGAAGAAGGGCTGGTGAGGGAGTCCTGGATTAGGCGATATCTGGACAGCCGGACTATATACTCTGGTCGGACTGTTGGACTATGAAGATACAAGATTGAAGACTTCGTCCCATGTCCGGATGGTACTCTCCTTTGCATGGAAGGCAAGCTTGGCGATTCGGATGTTATATCTCCTTCGATGTAACTGACTCTGTGTAATCCTATCCCCCTTCGATGTCTATATAAACCGGAGGGTTTAGTCCATAGGACAAGAACAATCAGAATCATAGGCTAGCTTCTAGGGTTTAGCCTCTACGATCTCGTGGTAGATCAACTCTTGTAATACTCATATCATCAAGATCAATCAAGCAGGAAGTAGGGTATTACCTCCATAGAGAGGGCCCGAACCTGGGCAAAACATCGTGTCCCCAGCCTCCTGTTACCATTAGCCTTAGACGCACAGTTCGGGACCCCCTACCCGATATCCGCCGGTTTTGACACCGACATTGGTGCTTTCATTAAGAGTTCCTCTGTGTCGTTGCTGTAAGGCTCGATGGATCCTTCAATCATCAACAACGACACGGTCCAGGGTGAGACTTTTCTCCCCGGACAGATCTTCATGTTCGGCGGCTTCGCACTGCGGGCCAATTCGCTTGGCCATATGGAGCAGATCGACAGCTACGCCCCTGGCCATCAGGTCAGGTTCAGAAACTTGAATTACACGGCCGACATCCGCGGAGACTTGATCTTTGACGGATTCAGGCCTATGCCAGGAGCGCCGAATGGTCACGACGAGCACGACTTAGATTTACTATCAGACAGTATTCGGGATACCGCACCTGCAGCATCTCCGGACCTAAATCCGAGGCAGATCGCGTCGTCCGAGGATGGGTGGATGGACCTCGCTACGGAGGCTGCATACTCGTCGGTGTTGGAGCCGAACACAGACTCCACCTCTAAGTAAATCTGTGTCACCGGACCCCCGGACTTGTTTCCGGCCGCGGGCCCCGGACCGCGTGCATCCGTGCCCATCAAAGCTGATTGGGCACCAATCATGGAGTTCACCGACGCGGATATCTTTCAGCGCTCGCCCTTTGGTGACGTGCTAAACTCTTTAAGGTCTCTCTCTTTGTCAGAAGACTCTTAGCCGAACTATGTACGGCTCAAGTGGGATACGAACGATGATGAAAATCGCGGCCCACCCGCCACCCACTTAATAGCCACTGTCGATGACCTAATAGACATGCTTGACTTCGACTCCGACGACATCGACGGTATGGACGTCAATGCAGGGGACGATCTGGAACCACCGCCCACGGGGCGCTGGACTGCCACCTCATCATATGATATCTACATGGTGGACACGCCTAAGGAGGACAACGGCGACAAAAAGGACACAATGGAGGATAAACCCCCTGGACAAAAGCCAAAACGACGGCGCAGGCACCGCTCTAAGTCCAGTCACAGTAAAAATAGCGATAACAGCACAAGAAAAATTGACACCCCGGTCGACTCCAAAGGCAACAACGACCATATGGACCCAGCGATGGAGTAGGATGAGCCAGGTCATGCCGAACACAGCCTGGAGCAGACACCCTATCACAACAATCCCGAGAGTTGAACTCATCAACCTGCCTCCGGAGAGGAGGATAGTCCGGACGATGAGGCATTCATCATCCCGGAAAAACGTTTGGAACAAGATAACCTCCATAGAAGGCTTATGGCCACTGCGAGGAGCCTAAAGAAGCAGAACCAAAGGCTTAAGGCCGCGCAGGATACGCTCAACCGCAGATGGAATAAAGTGCTAGACACTGAAGAAAAATATGGCGACGACCGCCAAACAAAGAGCTACCCAAAGCGCAAGCTGCTGCCTGAATTCGACGATGAGGCCATAGAGCCCATTCCGCCGAAGAACAATACGGCCAATCGGCCGGACCGACCACCTCATGGCCATGATAGAGCAGCTACTAACGCCGCACACAAGCCAGCACACGATTTACGTGAGCTCCTTGATAAAAAGGCCGGTGCGACCAGGTCCACCTATGGATCTAGAGGACATGCTCCGGCGCGGTATTATGGTCACCAAAACGATCACACTGATCGAATACCAGTTCGGAATCAACACTGGACACAACAACAGTCAATGGCATGCCACGACGTGTCCAGATACAGAGGGGCTGCGCACCCTCTGTGCTCCACCGACGAAGTGCTGGATCACGAATTCCACAGGGATTCAAGCCCGTGAACATAGAGGCATACGAAGGAACGACAGACCCTGGGGTCTGGATTAATGATTTTATCCTTCATATCCATATGGCTCGTGGGGATGACCTCCATGCCATCAAATACATTCCCCTCAAGTTGAAAGGGCCAGCTCGGAATTGGTTGAAAAGCCTCCCCGAAAATTCAATCGGAAGTTGGGAGGCTTGAGGACACTTTCAGGGCCAATTTTCAAGGGACCTATGTCCGACCTCCGGATGCAGACGATTTAAGTCACATAATACAACAGCCCAGAGAGTCAGCCCGTAAGCTTTGGAACAGATTTCTCACTAAGAAGAATCAAATTGTTGATTGTCCAGATGCCGAAGCCTTAGCGGCCTTCAAGCACAATATCCAGGACGAATGGCTTGCCAGACACCTCGGCCAAGAAAAGCCGAGGACAATGGCGGCCTTAACAAGCCTTATGACCCGCTTTTGCGGGGGTGAGGACAGCTGGTTGGCCCGTAGAGGCACCAGTGACCCAGGCACATCCAAAATAAGGGATGGCAACAGGAAGCCACGGCGCAATAAAAACAAGTGTCGAAACAAGGAAGAAAGTCCGGACAACACGATGGTTAACGCCGGATTCAGGGGCTCTCAACCCGGTCAATGAAAGAAGCCATTTAAAGGCAGCAAAGAGGGACCATCCGGCCTGAACAAAGTCCTGGACAGATTGTGCCAAATTCATGGCACCCCCGAAAACCTGCGAATCACACTCACAGAGAATGCTGGGTCTTCAAGCAGGCCGGCAAGTTAAATGTCGAACACAAGGGAAGGGAAACACCAAGTGAAGATGAGGATGAGCCTCACCAGCCGAACACTGGGGGACAGAAAAAATTCCCACCAGAAGTCAAAACAGTAAACATGATCTACGCGACTCACATACCAAAGAGAAGGCACAAACGCGCGCTCAGAGACGTATATGCTGTAGAGCCCATCGCCCCCAAATTCAACCCCTGGTCGGCCCGTCCGATCACTTTTGATCACAGGGACCACCCGACTAGTATCCGGCACGGAGGATCGGCTGCCTTGGTTCTCGACCCAATAATCGATGGATACCATCTCACTCGAGTCCTCATGGACGGCGGCAGTAGTCTTAATCTGGTATATCAGGACACCGTCTGCAAGATGGGGATAGACCCATCAAGAATCAGCCAAAGTAACACCACCTTTAAAGGAGTGATACCAGGCGTTGAGGCCCGCTGCAGGGGCTCCGTCGTATTAGAGGTAACATTTGGTTCCTCCGACAACTTCAGAAGGGAAGAATTACTCTTCGACATCACTCCCTTCCAAAGCGGTTATCATGCATTACTCGGAAGAACGACCTTCGCTCGCTTCAACGCAGTACCGCACTACGCCTACCTTAAACTCAAGATGCCCGATCCACATGGCGTCATCACTGTTAGCGGAAACACAGATTGTTCCTTACGTGCGGAAGAGTATGTGGCAGCTCTAGCAGCTGGACACTAAGCGGCCTCTCCTATCAGAATGCATGATCGGTCGTTAAGACCACAGACACGGTTAGATGAGTCCGGTGCACCACCGTCAGTAACAGCCCAGATAAACCTGAGCTGGGTGCTATACATATACCCCCATAGATGGTACCAGGGGCTGCAAACATGTAACGAAGCCCACAATTTGGTTTGACCTTATTAATATACCAATATCTCACATTTCTACTATCCATTGAGAATAACCAACTTTTCGCACGCTTACGCCATACTCTTTTACATGAGTTTTCCTTTTTACAGACACCATTCGTGCGACACCCTTCCAGGATACGGCACAACGGAGACAAAGGCATAGACGTGCAGTGATAACCCACAAGTGTAGGGGATCGCAACAGCTTTCGAGGGTGAAGTACAACCCAAATTTATTGATTCGACACAAGGGGAGCCAAAGAATATTCTTGAGTATTAGCAGTTGAGTTGTCAATTCAACCACACCTAGATAACTTAGTATCTGCAGCAAGGTATTTAGTAGCAAAGTAGTATGATAATAATGGTAACAGTAGCAAAAGTAAAGGTAAATGTTTTTGGGTTTTTGGAGCAGTTGTAACAGTAGCAACCGAAAAGTAAATAAGCGGAGAACAATATATGAAAAGCTCGTAGGCAATGGATCAGTGATGGATAATTATGCCGGATGCGATTCCTCATGCAATAGTTATAACATAGGGTGATATAGAACTAGCTCCAATTATCATGTAATGTAGGCATGTATTCCGTAAATAGTCATACGTGCTTATGGAAAATAACTTGCATGACATCTTTTGTCCTACCCTCCCGTGGTAGCGGGGTCCTAGCGGAAACTAAGGGATATTAAGGCCTCCTTTTAATAGAGAACTGGACCAAAGCATTAACACATAGTGAATACATGAACTGCTCAAACTACGGTCATCACCGAGAAGTATCCCGATTATTGTCACTTCGGGGTTGTCGGATCATAACACATAATAGGTGACTATAGACCTGCAAGATAGGATCAAGAACACACATATATTCATGAAAACATAATAGGTTCAGATCCGAAATCATGGCACTCGGGCCCTAGTGACAAGCATTAAGCATAGCAAAGTCATAGCAACATCAATCTCAGAACATAGTGGATACTAGGGATCAAACCCTAACAAAACTAGAAGAACGCCCGTGCGTTGCAACGGGGCCACATATCTTGGGTCGTGTTAGTTCTTCGGGGGCTGCCACGGGCTGTCCTCGTCGCCATCGGCGACTCCGCCACTATAGCGCCATGAGCGTGGGATTGAGGGACGAAGGGAAGGAAAGGAAGTGAATTAATGACGTACCTGATGTTTGCTATGTAATAATCGGGTTAATTAGTATTATAATTCATTGAGTTTGTTTCCATATATTACACTTTGGCGCTAGGAAGGTGGGACTCATATTGTAAAAAAAAGGAAGTTCGCACTGATGGACGAGGAGATCTCTTGCCTACAATTTCAATTACCAATTACCGAGTCCGGCTACGCTGATTGCTCTCGATTTACTGAATCAAACTTGCCAAAATATTTACATGATTGAATTGAATCGACACTGCCAAAGCAAGCACGAATAAATGGAAGGAGAATCAGACGTGATTCGGTTTTAAGTGGGAAGAAGAAAAAATTAAGGTGGGAGGGGTGGTGAGAGATGAGACGAAAATAAACCAAATGAAAAAAACCGACGAAACTGGGAGCCTCAGTATGAGGTTAGGCCCTGGAGTGCGTGGGGGCGGGTGGGGGCCTCGGTACGAGGTTTTTTCGGTTCGTAGCGGCTCAGTGTGAGGTGGGAGCAGGTACCAAAAAAAACCATGGAAGGTGGGACGAAAAAAACCCTGGAAGCAAGACTACCAACTGCTCCATTAGGAGTAGAGACTAACTTGATTACATGGTAAATCTCATCCAACCCATCACCGTCCAGCAAGCCTACGATGGAATTACTCACGCACGGCGGTGAGCATCATGAAATTGGTGATGGAGGATGGTTGATGATGACGACAGCGACGAATCCCCCTCTCCGGAGCCCGAACGGACTCCAGATCAGCCCTCCCGAGAGAGATTAGGGCTTGGCGGCGGCTCCGTGTCATAAAACGCGATGAAACTTTCACCCTGATTTTTTTTCTCCCCGAGACGGAATATATGGAGTTGGAGTTGACATCGATGGAGGTCTAGGGGGCCCATGAGATAGGAGGCCACGCCCTAGGGGGGCGCGCCCCCCTATCTCGTGGACAGGCTGTGGGCCCCCTGGCATTAATTCTTCCGCCAAAAATTCTTATTAATTCGAAAAAGTGCCTCCGTGGATTTCCAGGACATTCCGAGAACTTTTCTTTTCTACACATAAAACAACATCATGGTAGTTCTGTTGAAAACAGCGTCAGTCCGGGTTAGTTTCATTCAAATCATGCAAGTTAGAGTCCAAAACAAGGGCAAAAGTGTTTGGAAAAGTAGATACGTTGGAGACGTATCATGCAGCTGGGCCCCGCTCAAAGGTTTCTCTTTAGATTAAGCCCCTATGTAAACCTTCTTTACTGTCTCTTGTTGCTTGACATCCCACGTGTATTCAATACACCCACAGGGGATATTGGCGTTATTGGCATTTTGCCACGACAGATTAATGCACGTACCTCGAAATACAGGGTTCATAATCAAGGGCATTACTTAGCCCAGTATATGTTACAAAGTCCGAATACCCTCGGGAGTGTTCGGCGTCGCGAGTTTGGCCTTATATGCATCAGCTCCGAATCATGTCTTTGGTCAAATGTTGGGTTTGCCCGGCTCCTGGGTTTGCTGCCTTACGTTCCGTTCTATCGTCTAAGGAGGCCAAAGGAGAACTACTGCGATTGTGCCCTAGTTATTCCGGATGAGCACCTCAGTAGAGAAAGCCGAAAACGGACTGTCATGATACAGCGAGAGACTGGTCAACCACTCGAGGACTCATCGGAATCTTCGGGATTCCTCCACATTAATGAAGGACCGTTTCCCGATCATGTACATACGCGCCCATATCTGGATGCACGCGGAGGTACCAGGGGCTACATAGTTGCCCCACCGTCAAACTCCTATGGCTAAGTGAAAGTGTTAAAGCTATATAGTCTGGTTGCTTAGTTCGACGTGCGATCACCTCCTTAATGGACCAAGACGTTGGATCAAGTGTGATTACGCACATTTTCGTGAACACCCCCGCATTATATGCGTGGGGGCTGAAGCCAAGGATTGCTAACTTTCAGGTTATATACATACATAAACGGCCGCACAGGAGGCACTATAACACTTTCGGGCGAAAGTATAAACACAACCTTTATAATTAAAATAGAATTGTTTTTACAATTGAACGACTTGTCACTCGAACATGACACTCTTCGAGCACTAAGCATCTATTAAACGGGCACCTTCTATGACCTGCTCAAAATAGTGCTTGGCTGGGTCCTGGCTTCCTGCCAGACTCTGGGTTGCAATGCTGGTGGCCTCCATATCCTCCCAATACATTTTAACACGGCCAAGAGCCATCCGTGCACCCTCTATGCATGCCGACCTCTTCATGGCATCGATTCGCGATACGACGCCAAGGAATTATTGCACTAAACCAAAATAGCTGCCCGGCCTTGGTCCCTTTGGCCACAGATGGTCTATTACAGACCTCATTGCAAGATCGGACAACCTATAGAGCTCGGCCATAGCGGCCATCCTCGCACTCAATGGCAGCGGGCGCGTTGGAGCACTGAATTGCAACCAGAGCAGCCTTTCTATTTCATTATCTTTTTTATCCTTGAAGAACTTGGTCGCATCAGCCGTACTTTTTGACAGATCCGCATACGCGTCTGCAGCTCTCCAAGACTGATCCAGAGGAGCGTATTTTGGATCTCCGAACTTCATCTGCAACAAAAGGGGCTTCCAGCCGCGATGTCTCCGGCCTGTCGAAGCTCCTCCCGCGCGACTCTAATTTCAGAGTGCGTCTCCTTGGCCGCATCCAGGGCCTTCTTCTGTTCAGCCGACTTTGCCTGACTCTCCTTTTCAAGGAGCTCATACCGGCCGGCGGCGTCCCTCAGCTCCACAGACATCTCGGCTATTTTATCTTTGCTTCGGTGATGATCAGCCTGTTCGGCTCTTAAATCTTCGGCCGCCTTTAGGGCAGCTGCATTGCTAGCCTGGGCTTGTTCCTTGGCTAGGGCAAGTTCCTCCCTCAGGGCCTCCACGACAGCAGCTCCGCCTGCAGCCATAGCATATCATATTAACATTATGCTCCTCTTAATATTTCCTAAACAAATGAGGAAAAAAGAGCACATACTCTGTGACTCGTCAAGCTGCTTGTTTACAAGTGTGATGTCGGCATCCACCACATCAATCTATCGCCTCAGTTCGGTGAATTCAGCGGTCCGGTATACTGCCGGACCCTTAGCCACCTGCGCATGAATGCAGTGCGATAATTACTTGGGAGTGTGATCCTCCGTTTGCCGCCTAGGGCTGGCAACCAGAGTCTCAGGGGCTACTATCTATACGGAGCACACCTAGCGCATGCGGTACAACCAAAAAATTACGTGTTTCATTGCATACCTCAAAGCCTTTGAGCAGGCTCATAAAAGCTTCATTTAACCCGCTTGTGGCGGATGAAATCTTCTCAAACACCGTACCCATTAATGTACGGTGATCCTTTGAGAGAGCAGCTTGCTCCAGAAGGCCCGTCAGCGTGTCCGGCCGGGCGCTGGACTGTCTCGGACCCTTCCTATTACCCTTCGTGGGAGCCGAACACTCCGGGCTCCGGGTGGCCGAAGTATTAGCTTCTGGCCTCGAGGGATCTGGAATCCTCTGTGACGACACCTCAAGGTCGCCCGCCCCATGGGGAGGAGAGGCAGGTGGGGTTTCACTCTCCATCATCTCCGGAAGAAGATCCCCCGAAGACGAACTATGTTGAGAAGAGCTACTAGCCGGACTGCAAAGGATAGATCATGGTTATTGTTCTCGGAGGAGGAAGCAATATCTTTTTATTTACAATTAACTTACAACTCGATGGAGGGCTGGCCCGTTTGCGGGCATGGTGCGGTGAGGACGCCCTCCGGGGCAGGCCCCCCTGGTGAAGTTTTCTTCCCTTGTTTAGGCACCTCTGCTTCCAAGTCTTCGGAGGCGGCCCTTTTCTTCCCGCGGGGGAGGAAACCTTAGATTCACCTCCCCGATTATCCTCCTTCCTGGAGACAGTAATTCCTCTGGTTCGGATGTGCAATGTGTGAAGCTCGGCTTCTCTATTCTTCCCTTCGTCTTTCCCCGAGGGCACTTGACTTAGCACACGTCTAAGCATCCTGGCTATCGCAGGATTAGGCGAGCCTTCGGGAAGTGGGGCCAGACACCTGATCCTCTCCACCTTGCTGAGCCAATCCTGGCCGCGGACAGTTTTCAGAATAATGTTGTGATAAATATAAATGAAGTGTTTGGTTATAGGGTTACTTACTTGGGTATCTGGGCAGTTGCAGCTCAGGCCCGCATCCTCGGTGGTATCCGTACACTTTACTCGTGGTCCGAAGAATAACCTATACATCCCTTCGAGCGTCATGCCGAAGAAGTGTTGAATGGTTCACGGACCTTCTGGGTTGAACTCCCACATCCGGAGAGGTCGATGTTTGCACGGCAGGGCCCGCCGAACTTGCATTACCTGAATTATTCTGACAAGACTGATATCCCTCTCAAGAAGCTCCCGAATGCGGCTCTGCAATGTTGGTACGTCATTAGCAGGCCCCCAGTCCAGTCCCACATTTTCCCACGATGCTAGTTGAGGCGGAGGGCCCGAGCGGAAGGCGGGGGCAGCCGCCCACTTTGTGCCTCGGGGAGCTGTGATATAGAACCACCTCCGTTGCCATAAATTGGACACCTCCGGGAAGAAACCCTCTAGCCATGGGGCATCGGCGTTTCTGCTTATTGCGGCGCCTCCGCACTCCACGTGTCGCCCCTCGATCACCTTCGGCTTTACATTGAAGGTCTTGATCCATAAGCCGATGTGTGGGGTGATGTGGAGGAAGGCTTCACACACGATGATAAACGACGAGATGTGAAGGATGGAATCCAGAGCTAGATCATGAAAATCTAGCTCGTAATATAACATGAGCTCCCTCACGAAGGGATCAAGACTAAAGGCTAAGCCTTGGAGGAAGTGGGAAACAAATACAATGCTCTCTTTGGGTTCGGGAGTTGGGATGATCTGCCCTGGAGCAGGAAGCCTGTGCTTGACATCAGTGGTGAGATATCTGGCCTCCCTGATCTTCGCAATGTCCTCCTCTGTGACAGAGGAGGCCATCCACCGGCCTTGAAGGTTGGATCCGGACATAATTGAAGCGAAGTTCTTAAGCTTGAGCTTCGGGTGTTAGGACTCGAGATGCGGAAAGGCGCAAGCGTGGGAAGAAAGGGATAGGCCTCGACCCCTCTATAAATAGGGTGAATATCAAGCGTCCTCAGCGTAACCGTTTGGGACTTGCCTAAAAACAAGGAGTCATGCCAACAGGCGTAGTTGGGTTACCCGCACCCGTATTGATGAGGATCCCGCGATAAGGGGGACATGATCTCTACTTCGACAAGACATGCCAATAAAACCGCCTTGCAGTGTGTGTCGTGGCACGCTGAGAAAAACAGTTCGTGTTAAACCGGGCAGTGGTGTGAGGACACGCTATGAAAAATTGTCAGTAGGTTAGATTTGTAAAGTATTGTGCTCTCTACGGTGGTGTGTGGAAATTATTTTGCGGAGCCGGACACGATCCTTGTGTTCAAAATCTTCTACGGAGTATTTGGAGATGGAACCCGCCTTGCAATGCCGAAGACAATCTGCGCGCCGGACTCATCGTCATTGAAGCCTGGTTCAGGGGCTGCTGAGGGAGTCCTGGATTAGGGCGTATCCAAATAACCGGACTATATACTTTGGACGGACTGTTGGACTATCAAGTAACAAGATTGAAGACTTTTTCCCGTGTCCGGATGGGACTCTCCTTTGCGTGGAAGGCAAGCTTGGCGATTCGGATGTTAGTTCTCCTCTCTGTAACCGACTCTGTGTAACCCTAGCCCCCTCTGGTGTCTATATAAACCGGAGGGTTTAGTCCATAGGACAAGAATAATCAGAATCATAGGCTAGCTTCTAGGGTTTAGCCTCTACGATCTCATGGTAGATCTGTTGGAAATATGCCCTAGAGGCAATTAGTTATTATTATATTTCCTTGTTCATGATAATAGTTTATTATCCATGCTATAATTGTATTGATAGGAAACTCAGATACATGTGTGGGTACATAGACAACACCATGTCCCTAGCAAGCCTCTATTGACTAGCTCGTTGATCAATAGATGGTTACGGTTTCGTAACCATGGACATTGGATGTCGTTGATAACGGGATCACATCATTAGGAGAATGATGTGACGGACAAGACCCAATCCTGAGCCTAGCACAGAGATCGTGTAGTTCGTATGCTAAAGCTTTTCTAATGTCAAGTATCTTTTCCTTAGACCATGAGATTGTGCAACTCCCGGATACCGTAGGAATGCTTTGGGTGTACCAAATGTCACAACGTAACTGGGTGGCTATAAAGGTGCACTACAGGTATCTCCGAAAGTGTCTGTTGGGTTAGCACGAATCGAGACTGGGATTTGTCACTCCGTGTAAACGGAGAGGTATCTCTGGGCCCACTCGGTAGGACATCATCATAATGTGCACAATGTGACCAAGGGGTTGATCACGGGATGATGTGTTACGGAACGAGTAAAGAGACTTGCCGGTAACGAGATTGAACAAGGTATCGGCATACCGACGATCGAATCTCGGGCAAGTACAATACCGCTAGACAAAGGGAATTGTATACGGGATCGATTGAGTCCTTGACATCGTGGTTCATCCGATGAGATCATCGTGGAACATGTGGGAGCCAACATGGGTATCCAGATCCTGCTGTTGGTTATTGATCGGAGAACGTCTCGGTCATGTCTGCATGGTTCCCGAACCCGTAGGGTCTACACACTTAAGGGTTCGATGCCGCTAGGGTTATAAGGGAAGTTTGTATGTGGTTATCGAATGTTGTTCGGAGTCCTGGATGAGATCCCGGACGTCACGAGGAGTTCCGGAATGGTCCGGAGGTAAAGATTTATATATGGGAAGTCTTATTTTGGTCGCCGGAAAAGTTTCGCACTTTATCGGTATTGTACCGGGAGTGCCGAAAGGGGTCCGGGGGTCCACCGGGGGGGTCCACCTGCCCCGGGGGGGCACATGGGCTGTAGGGGGTGCGCCTTGGCCTATATGGGCCAAGGGCACCAGCCCCAAGAGGCCCATGCGCCAAGGAGACTTGGGGAGGGGAGAGTCCTAAAAGGGGAAGGCACCTCCGAGGTGCCTTGGGGAGGATGGACTCCTCCCTCCCTTGGCCGCACCCCTTCCTTGGAGGAAGGGGAAAGGCTGCACCCTCCCCCTCTCCCTTGCCCCTATATATAGTGGAGGGGAGGGAGGGCAGCCGACCCTGAAGCCCTTGGCGCCTCCCCTTCCTGCTACACCTCCTCCTCCTCCCGAAGTCGCTTAGCGAAGCCCTGCCGGAGTTCTGTTGCATCCACCACCACGCCGTCGTGCTGCTGGATCATCATCAACCTCTCCTTCCCCCTTGCTGGATCAAGAAGGAGGATACATCATCCGCTCCGTACGTGTGTTGAACGCGGAGGTGCTATCCGTTCGGCACTAGGTCATCGGTGATCTGAATCACGGCGAGTACGACTCCATCATCCCCGTTCTATTGAACGCTTCCGCACGCGATCTACAAGTGGTATGTAGATGCAATCACTCTCACATGACTCGTTGCTAGATGAACTCATAGATGGATCTTGGTGAAACCGTAGGAAAAAATTTTAATTTTCTGCAACGTTCCCCAACAAGATCAACTCTTGTAATACTCATATCATCAAGATCAATCAAGCAGGAAGTAGGGTATTACCTCCATCGAGAGGGCCCGAACCTGGGTAAAACATTGTGTCCCCAGCCTCCTGTTACCATTAGCCTTAGACGCACAGTTCGGGACCCCCTACCCGAGATCCGCCGGTTTTGATACCAACAGCGGGCACGACATTAATCTGGGGAAGAGAGCAGGAGCTGAAGCTGGTGTGATGCAGAGCGCGAAAGGCGGCAGAGAGCAACAACATCCAGCTTCAAAGCTGAGCTCCTCAAGCTGATCTAGGGTGGGGGATAAGAACCACTCGTCAAACTTGGGTTGGACCTTGCAGTTGGTACTGAACATGCAGATGTCAAGGCATCTGGCTGGCCCAGGGTGCGATGAAAGGATCTTGGAGACTGCGGCCATGCGTTTGGAATTCCCGTCGCAAAGGCAGCTGTTGATGGTGAGGTTGAGGGGGACGCGGCGCCAGAAGGGGCGCCATCGTCGGGAGAGCAGGGCGGTCCGCACGGCAGATTTGGTGGGAAGGAGGCCGATGATGACGAGCAGCATGTCGTCGGGGAGGCTGCTGATGAAGTCCAGGCTCACCGGATGCGGTTTTGGCTCGAGCCGCCTCCACTTGCTGGCTGCCTCGCCGTCCATCTCAAACAGTGGTGACGCCGGTGTACACGTGTGCTGGTGTGTATTGTGTGCTGGGTGTGCACGAGTGCGTCCTTCTGTGCATGCCGCCGCGCAGTGGTGAATTGTGCGCGAGTGCGTCCTTCACGCGGAAGAATTGTGTCCTCAATGCTCCCTCAAATTACTAGCGTGCGGGGTGCTACCCCCAAATGGTTTCAACTTTTTTTACTTCACCGTGTGTCAGATGGGCCTCTAGTTTACTTATTTTCACCCACTGCCACATGGGCGAGCACACGAAGATACAGAATACGAGCTGACAAGGCAGCATGTGGACTGGTTGACCGGTTAACTGAATAATATATGGAGCTATACGCTGACATAGTGAGCGTATAATCCGTCGGTATCGAGAGTTCGAGTGAGAGAGGAGGCCCGTGAGAGATAGCAGAGAAAGAGAGAAAGAGCTATTCCCTCCGTTCGATAATGTAGTTCCAACATTTTTTTTAAGTCAAACTTTTGAAACTTTGACCAAGTTTATAAAGAAATTACTTATATCTACAATACCAAAGATAAATGATAGTATGAAGTACATGTTGTGATGAATCTAATGATCGTTCCATATGTAAATGTTTTTCTCCACATATACCTGGTCAAACTTTTCGGAGGTTTGACTTTTCAAAACATCCATATGCTTATGGACGTGAGAGAGTCCCTAACTAGAGAGAGAGAGAGCGAAATAGAAAGAGTGAGTGAAAAAAGTGTGTGTGCGTGTGCGAAATAGACATGGACAACACATGATAAAAGTAGAGAAAAAGCGTGTCTGTCTTATGCAAACATATCACACATGCATCTTCGACAACGGAAGCAAGGTGAGGCGATAGTGTGTGGATGTTTGCAACCGAGAGAGCAAGACCCCTAGCACATGGCCAAGAGGGGTCTGACAAACAAGGGAGAGAGGTCGAGAGAGACGTACAGAGAAAATGCAGACATGTGGAGGAGAGAGTGTATGTTTGTCATAGAGAGATCCCTTGGAGATCGTGATGGGCTTACATTGGTGGGAGATCGTGTGACAAGGTGTGTGCGTGATAGAAGATACCCCGAGAGATATCGAGATAGACGTATGGATGGAAGGAGGCAATACGTGTGTTCCTGATGGCTAGTGAGAGATAATCATACTTAGGGGGGGAGTGCTTGTGCCTATGATGGAGTGAGGGATTATGGTACTTAGGGGGGTGTCACATAGAGAGAGAACAAGGGCGGAGAGTGTTGGATGGGTCTATATGTATAGCGCGAGCGAGACATGTGTATGTGTGAACCAGGGAGATATAAAGTTTGAGAGAGATTGAGGAGCCCCGATAAGGCTGAGTGGTGCGTCAGATAGCTGAGAGGGGGAAAGAGATATTCCATCCACTCGATAATGCAATGCATGTAAAAAAATTAGAAGTCAAACTTTGGAAACTTTGAACAGGTTTATGCAAATGTTATTTATATCTACAATACCAACGATACATCATACGAAGCTACATCTCATGGTGAATCTAATGGTATATGTTTGTTGTTCTAGATGTAATTGTTTTTCTCCACGTACATGGTCAAACTTTGTGATGTTTGACTTTTCAATAAATCTATATGCTATGGACCGAGGAGAGTGCCTAAGTCGAGAGAGATCAAGTGCGTGTGAAGGACAATGAGTAAGTGTGCAAAAAGAGTATGTGTGTGAAAGAGAAAGTGACAACAAACGATAAATTAGAGAGAGAGTGTGTTTTTCCTTTCTTATGCGAACATATCATGCATGCATCTCTGAGATAGAAAAGCGAGGCGAGGAGATACACGAAGATAGCTATTGTGTGATTGTTTGCAATGGAGAGAGACACCCCTATAGCACATGTCCAATTGAGGTATGGCCAACAAGGAACAAAGGTCGAGAGGGACACATGGAAAACATGGACGCATGGGGAGGGAGAGAGGGTGTGTTTGTGATAGAGAGATACCCTCGAGGTTGTGAGGGGACTATATGGGTGGGAGATCGAGGGGGGTGTGCGTGATAGAAAGATGCCCCGAGAGAAATCGAGATAGACCATGCACATGTTTGTGATGGAGACTAATATTAGCTAGTCATATACATATAGGGGGGATTGTGTGTGCCTAAAATTGAGTGAGAGACCATCATACTTGGCTAGCTAGGCATGAGATTGTGTGTGTGTGCATGTGAGATGGAGAGAGAATGAGGGAGGGAGATAGAGTTTTAGATGGGCCTATCGAGTGTGAGTGAGATATGCATGTGTATGTGTGACCCAGGTAGATGAGAGTTTAAGAGAAGGGGAGAGCTCCAAGACGACAGAGTGGTGCGTGAGAGAGTTACGGGCAACGAGCCAAGGAATTTGTGTGCGTACGATGAGTGCACCCAGGATATCTAGCTTGGACTAGAGTATCATACATAGTGTGCGAGACAGACCTATAGATGGAGTATATATGCATGCGAACTAGAAAGCCCCCCCCCCACACACACAAAGAGAGAGACCATCATACTTGGCTAGCTAGGCATGAGATTGTGTGTGTGTGCGTGTGTGATGGAGAGAGAATGAGGGAGAGAGATAGCGTTTTAGATGGGCCTATCGAGTGCGAGTGAGATATGCATGTGTATGTGTGACCCAGGTAGATGAGAGTATAAGAGAGGGAGGAGAGCTCCGAGACAACAGAGTGGTGCGTGAGAGAGTTACGGGCAACGAGCCAAGGAATTTGTGTGCGTATGATGAGTGCACCCAAGATATCTAGCTTGGACTAGGGTATCATACATAGTGTGCAAGAGAGACCTATAGATGGAGTATATAT
>NC_041383.1:402753719-402754787 GCF_002162155.2 Triticum dicoccoides
AGAGAAAGGGGGAGGGACCAACAAGTTTTGTGTGTCGGACGCGTGCGATGGAATCGAAGATTGTCGGGGAGAGAAAGAGAGAGAGAGAGTGAGTGAGTGAGTGAGAGAGAGCAGGAGTCTGGGAGAGGGGGAGGTCATGTTTTATGCATCAAAGATTGATATAAACCATGTTTCGATATAAACTTGCATTCAAATATTTAAATTGGAGAACATGTTGTCTGCAATCCACACATGAACGGATATATGCGTATATCAAACAAGTTCATTAATGTAACTTTCAACATGTTCATGGAGTACTATAATACTATACAACATGCTACTCGATTGAGGTGTTCAATTTTGGATTTAGTTCACTATTTTGACCTATTGAATGAGCTATTTCATTGAATCGAGATATTTCATTTTGGGTTTGATTCCCGTTTTTGAGTGGGTCAACTATTTGCCATATAGTAAATCGCTAGCAACAAGCATGTAAAAACACATTACACCCGAGCATCATCTCTCCATCGAAAAAAAGAAGTGGCAAGCTAATATTTCAAAATTTGATTTGAATCGACTTGGTAAGGTAGAGGTGGATGGTCGTTCTCCCAAAATTTTAACGAACCGTTAAACATCCTCTGCTCAGTGGAATTCGCCCGAGCAAATAATGGGAGACGCGAAATTACCATCCTATGTGGGACACACATCAATTGGCTCGTTGTACATCGAGGGTAGGTTTGTAACTTCATCCAAGCGCGCCTTCTCCTCGACCAAAATGACATGTGCCGAATAATTCATAAACCATGGTCGGCAAAACATGCTCTCCTCACCCGAAATAGCTCGCGCCAACTATTTCGAAACACACTCTCCTCCCCCGAAATCCCTCGTGCCCACTATATTTCAAAACGCGCCCTCCTCGCCTGAAATCGCTCCCGCCCACTATTTGGGGAGAAGCAAAGTTACTCTACTATCCCTGACCCTTAGTACACAGACCCAAGCCGAGAAGCCTAAAGGCAGGGGTAGAAGTGTAACTCCCCCTCACATTTCAGACAAATGCATTTGTAAGACATGGTTCCACTCCCCTCCAAT
>NC_041383.1:402755082-402828464 GCF_002162155.2 Triticum dicoccoides
GTGGGCGCCAAATCACCTTCTCCCCGGAAACTCCCTTATCCCAAGCCGTGAAACCTCAGCCCCTCCTCCATGGTGCCCCCACCGCACCAATTTCATAGCCGCCCTCCTCCCTAATGCCGGAGACGCTGTCCATTTGTCGTCGTGCATTGGGTCGTGTGCCTCTTACTCCATGCTGCTGGAGCTGCCTCGACGACGACCGCGTGAACCGTACCGAAGCCGATTCACCCCTGTTGTTGTTCATGGCGCCGGAGCGGCTCCAACTTCAGATCCGTCCAGAGTCCTGGCGCTGCTTCCCCGCAGTCGTTGACCATCACAACATCATTGTTTCCCTACCGCCGGTTGCCACCACAACCGTGCCGGCCTTACCGACTCGGCAGCTGGACCTGCCTACTTCACCATGCCGCCAAATAGGTCGCACCCTCATCTCAAATCACTTTATTTAGGCATCAGTTGTCTGAATTTTTATTCTGGGCCAATCGATTCCCAATGGGAAGCAGCACCCCTCGAGGCGGCAGAGCTCCTAGGCTGCCGGTTGGCTGGTGTCTAACATCAGGGTGCGGGGCCGCAAGTTCGCCGCGGAAGAAGATCTTAGATGGCTATCTTAGAGTTGCATGGGTTGAAGGTACTGCCGCCGCCTGATCTGGATGACGGGGAGTCTTTGTGGATTGGCCCGGGGGCGGCGCAACCATGGCAGTGCGGTGGGGCGGGGAGCGGGGTTTTGGCCGGGGCCACGGACAGCGGAGGCAGGCTGCTCTGCCGTTGGTCGCTGGCTCTTCAGGGAAGATTCTGAACAGTGTCAGCCGGGAGGCACAAGACGTCCATCTAGCCATTCGGCGTAGATCAGATAGTACCAAAATAAAATAAAATCATGTGACCCCAATTTAGTCTTCAGTCAACAGACGTGTGACCACTCTCGTACCTTGCTGTTGATCTCTTAGTGTATTTCTTCAGATCAAAGAGATGTGTCGTTCTTAACATTATGCGTTATCTGCATCTTCAGCTACACCATGTTCCGACTCACCGCAGCTGCTCCAACAATGGAAGCATACACCAGAAGGGAGCTATAGTCCCCACTCAACAGTTCCCTGCATCGAATGCGCGTGCCCGACATGGACAGCCACAACAACTGCAGGGCCATCGACAAGTCAGCACATGATGCTCACTCCTATGGATGGCGGCCAGATAGGTTGTACCCTCATCTTACTTGTGTGCAACATTTATGGCTTTGTTATTCATCTAAGCATGGAAAATAGATTATCACATTTCACTGTATATTCATGCTGATCTCTTACGGGTCTTGTTCAGGAGTTAATGTTGTTCCATAGTTATCATCCATCAGCCAATGCTATCCCACAGGCTGGTGATTATAGTATTATACCACTTCTAGTATTACCTATGTTGTTCTTTAATACTTTTGTGTGCCATCTAGTTAATCTCGAGTACAAATGATACATATTCTGTAGCTTTCATCTATGTTCTCCCTTTAGTTTTTGAGACCTGTTGCTGCTAGTTAACCCCAGTCCTACTATTTATGTCATCTCCTATAGGCACTCATTACATAAATCTAACTACTAGTTGTCTTCCATGCATGTCAGATATAATTGCACACACTGATATATCCACGAGAACCTCACGGAGCAATGTAAAGGCCAATAAACTTGATGTCAATGATATCCAATATGATGGAACATATAAAGGCAGTTCTTCAGAAGACTTGCAGAAAGATGATGAATCCTCTTCACCCCACAAGGTCCTTGATCTAACTTGGCTTGTGATATGGGTACAACATGCATATAATGTCCTGGAGTGTATCTACTCTGTTGCAATGCCATGCGCTTAGCATGCTGATCATGCATGTAAATATGTCATGCCTTTCTATTTTTCAGTACCTATTCCATTCATGATAACATGTTTTCAAATTCAAGTACTGTCATTCTACTCTATCGCAATGCCATCTGCTTAATTTGGACATCATGCTTCTGAATATCTTATGCATTGTTATTCATCAGTATGTACTTCATCTGTCTACCATACCATGTTTTTTTACATTAAAGTGTTGTTCTAGTGCTCTGTTGCAATGCCATCTTAGTTTCCCAATCATACACGTGTATGTTGCCTTAGTTTTTCTATACGTATTCCGCTAGCATACAATTTTACATTCAACTAGTGTTTTTTTACAGTGTTGTCCTGTCGTATCCCTAGCTCTTACACGATACTCCCTCCGTCTGAATTACATGTTGCCGAAATGGATAAAAAAGGATGTATCTAGAACTAAAATACGCCTAGACCCATCCATTTTTTCCGGATGGAGGGAATGCATGTCAATATGTCATGCCTTTCTGTTCTTCAGTACCTATTACATCTCTCTGATGTAGCATGTTTTATAATTAAAGCACCATTCTTCTATACAAGGCATGCAAGGGGAAGACGACTATGTTAGAATCTGAAGGGTTACAAACAAGGCCTTTGCAAAAGATCCAAACGCCAGGAGATAATAAACCAACTCCAGTTTTTATAGATACTGCTCCAGCACAGAGAAACCCAACTCCTACTGATAATAAGCAGATTCCAGTGGCCAAAGAACTAGTCCGCTCCAGTCTAGCAAAAATATGTCAACTCCATTCTAAGAAGCGTGTGCGTATCCTTGCATCATGAAATTTTATAGCATGCTGATCATATTTTCTACATGTTTCTTACCCATCTCTCTTTTAGAAAATAAGCTTAACAGATAGAAGAATTTCTGCACTGGTATCGTCTGTGAGGAAAGATTCTTGCAGGAATTTTCTGTGCTCCAATGAAGATGTAAGTACCTGTTGTATATCACTATATTTTTACATCAGCATGTATTTTGTTAATCGGCATGAATCCAACCTTTATCTGATCTAAAATTAGTTGTAGCAAAATGATAAAGGCGCCAATGTTGATTTTTGTAAAGAAAATTGCCTGGTAGTTTTGCATACTGAGCTGCATGAGTGTACTATCTCATATCATGCACATTACTGAATTGTAGTGCTGCTCTGGTTGCCCATTCATTCATTGTGTCAATGTTGCTTTCGTATTACCTTACCTGGCTGATGATAGCTGTGCCATATTGTGTTAATTTGGTGTAGGCTAGTTGCCCAAATGTTTGTTGTGTCAATGTTGCTTCCCTATTATCTGACTTGGCCAATGATAGCAACGCTAGTGTGTTAATTTGGTGCGGGCTACTGAAGATAAGAAGACAAATTCTGAAAACAGCAAGGCAACCCCATTCTTTCTTTCCAATAAATCTAGGCCAGGTAATATGGCAATAACTCATGATTAATCTGTTTGGTTCCCCTCCTAATTTATGTTATGATGCAGTGGTCGAGACACTCTCGACTAACAATAATACAAGCCTGCCAAAATCGCCATCTAAATCTATTCAGTATCCTCTATCTTGAATGCAACAGAAAAAATTTATGTTTGTGAACCAATTAATGGCTGAAGCAATGATGGAAATGGTGGAGGAATCAGAGGTGCAGAGTCGTGCGACACAACAACTGATCAATGTTTTCAGAGACAGTGTAGCAAAGCAGCAAGAACTTGCCCACATGCTTATGGGCGTCATCCATGCTGAGGTTGCAGATTGTGACGTTGTAGATCGTAAGATTCTGTTCATGTATTTGCACTGGCATCAATCTTTGATTGCCCAGTGGATGTAATTTCCTGTAATATATGCTAGATGTGCAACATTTTTTCCTGTATGCCATACCTTTGCTTGATCAGTTTTGGTCCTGTGCATAATTGCTCGTCGTAATGGGCTCAAATTATCTAATTTGGCCTAAAGACATGTATGAACTTTAGTGGGCCCATTAAGTTAATGGGCCGTTATGAGGCCGAAAGTTAATGGTCGGCCCTCTTACCTCCCAGGTCGTTAATAGGCCGACATCAAAGTGGGCAACAGGTGGGCCCAATTGATTTCATGGGCCGTTAATAGGCCGTTACTAAGTCCGGGCTACATATGGCCCAACTATACTGTGGGCCTTTAGCAGGCCGAAAGAGACAGTGGGCTTGTACTGGACCATGAAGAGCATGGGCCGCTAAGAGGTCGAAAGTCAGGTCGTATTGTAAATGGCCCAACTATGTTGTGGGACTTTAGCAGGCCGAAAGAGAAACCAGGCTGGTATTGGACCGTGAAGGGCATGGGCCGTTTAAAGGCCAAAACTCAGGTCCGACTACAAATGGCCCAACTCATTTATGGTCCGTTAACAGTTTGAAAGGCACACAGGCCGGGAATTGGCCCAACACTTAAATGGGTCGCTAAAAGGCCAAAACTTAGGTCCGACTACAAGTGGTCCAACTGATTTATGGGCCGTCAACAGGCTGAAAGCCACACCGGTCCGAAAATTGGCCCAACACTTAAATGGATCGCTAAAAGGCCAAAACTCATGTCCGACTACAAATGGCCCAATTGATTTATGGGCCATCAACAGGCTGAAAGAAACACCAGGCTGGAAATTAGCCCAACATTTAAATGGGTCCCTAAAAGGCCGAAAGATGTACATCCTAAAAATTGGCCCATCCATTGAATGGGTCGTTAACAAGCCGAAATCTCATCGGCCGATATTGAGCCCAAATATATAGCGGGCTGTTAACGGGCTCGAACTGACGATGGGCTGCAATGGTGTCAAATCTTTAACGGGCCGTTGACGGGCCGAATTGGGACATCTCGTATGGGTCGTGGGCTTAAATTGACCTGACACAAGTAGGCCTTATATGGGCCGGCCTGCTAATTTTTACTGGGCTGGCCTTTTTCACCGGAATGGGCCACTGTTGGGTCGTGCCATGTGTCGACCTATCATAGGCGCCTCCTGTCTAATGAGTGGATGACATCTATCCCAACGGTGAGGCAACACATGTTTCCTCCGTCCAATGATGATTTTACACGTGGAAAATCCCCATTGGTTCGGGCTGTTAACGGGTTATCAGATCCAAAACCGGACCCGATAGATTAACTGTGTTCCGTTCCATTATGGTGGATGCCACGTATCAGTCACCCTTGACGAAAACACTTCTTTGATGCACGATTTATCGTCATGGAAGTGGACACTTCCGTGATGATAATTTTGGTAATGTCATGGAACACTTCTACGACAGCACAGGTATGACTACCTTGATTCTGTCATAAAATTGTCATGGATGTATATGCATGACAAAAAATGTGACCTACTGTGACAAACACATATCATCATGGAAGTGTATTTTTTTGTAGTGTTGAAAGTGGTAGTTTTTTGTTAAATACTCTACATATTGTAAGTAGGAGTGAAAGTTAAGCTTTGGAAGCCAATAAGCAAGGCTAGTTACATAGTGCATATGTGTACATGATGGAAAGTAAATATCAACCATGAGTGGCTAGTATCTTGATGGAAAACTCACAACTATGGAAATACTATGATTTTTTTTGCATGGTTGGAAATACTAGCAATGTTCATGTGTGTTGCAACGGATCATAATTAGAATAATAGTTATCCACAAAATTGATGCAAAACACTCTAATTTTGATATACATATATCACTAGAGATATATTATGTTTCAATTAGAATATATTCCTTGGGCTGTTTTGGTGAGGTCAGGGAGGGATGTGGTTGGTTTTAAGATACTAACTATGGCTTTTTCTGCAAATTGGTATACAAGTGGGATGTTGGTGAGAAAAGGCAACAACTTACCTCACATTCATTAGATGTAGATCTAATGGTCAGAAATGATGGATGGCAGACACACCATCATCACCAACTTAGTCTTCTGTAGGAGTACTAGCAAGATCCGTGCATTGCACAGAACATCAAGATGCATTTTTTATAAAACACTTGTTGTGATTGACCCATGCGGGAGTAATCCCATGTGTAAAAACTAATGATATCTCGAGAAATAGGAGATAAGGTGAAGAGGAGTGGGGCGTGGTTATGATTGGTGGTCGGACTAAGCGGAGGCATGGGGATTGAAGACGCCGGCAGCGGCCACCAGGCTAGTTTGTTCCAGAGGCTTCCTTTCCTAATTGCTCAACAATGAGGTTGTTGGAGATAAGGATGAACAAGGGAAGGCCTTGTCTGCAAATGTGGAGAGGGGTGCGGATATCTTTTAGTTTAATTTCCCTCCGTCAGATATAGATCGGACGATCTATATTGCAAGATGGCACGTGTACCATCATCACCAACTCGATTTTTTATAAGAGAAGAAATATAAATATGTATATACAAATGTATTATCGATACTTGTTTCCGTAAACTAGCATCTACATTCTATTCAATGCCTCAGCATGTGGGTGACGGCGGCGCGCTTTTTTGCTTGCTCTAGTCCTAGTAGTCCTACTAGGTGGTCTAAGCCCGTGTAGATTTATTCTTTTTCATGTCTCATGTTCGCCGTACTGCCACGACTATTGACGAATAGATGGTACGTTATTCACGGGGAAACCCTTGTTGAGCGTGTTTGCGAGAGAGAGAGAGATAGTGTGCATGTGTGATATGTCTAGAGACTGAGGCAATGATAACAGATTCTTTGTGTCTATGTGTGTGGAGGATAGAGAGAGACATGTATATGGGGCTTTGTGTTGTGTAACATGGAGACACATATACATAATTAGAGAGTGAGTGTGGGAGATACACATGCGGACATGGGGAGAGATGAGGATCTAGATAAATGGGTGTTTGTGCGTGTCTATGTGTGTTTGTGCGCGCATTTCTGTGTGAGAGGGAGTGTGTGTATGTGGAGTAGAGAGACCACTAATGATGTAAACCTAGTATAAGGGAAGGGGAATGGTGTGACATGTGTAGTAGTGGGATAGCATGGGTGCGGGTGGGGGGAGTAGACTATTTGGAAGAGACATCGAGTGTGTGTGGGAGAGAGGGAGAGAGAGAGAGAGAGAGAGAGAGAGAGAGGGAGGGAGGGATGGAGGGAGGGAGGGAGAGAGAGAGGAAGAGAGGGGGCGAGAGAGGGGTCGTTTGTGTCCATAAATGGCGTATAGATATGGAGACAATGTTGATGTTGTTCGAAATTGGCCTATGTACGGAGACGCAAGGGAAGCGGGTCATTGTGTGTGTGATAGGGACTTCATGAGAGATCTAGAATAGATGGTGTAGAGAACAATGTGCGAGATTGAGAACGATGATACATTAGGGAGCTATGGAAAGATTCACGACATATATGTATACAGGGAAGGAGCTAGGGCGGCTCCGCATGTGGGAGAGATAGAAAAGAGGAGAGTGGTGCACAAGGAGACAAATTGTGCTTATTTGCAGTGGGGGTGGTGTGTGAGGTGAGTGTGCGAGAACCACATAACTAGGGAGATAGACATTTGGGGGCGACGTTTTGTGTGTATGGGAAAGATACACTCTACATAGTGCGTGTGCTTGGGAAAGAGAGATGCCGGGAGACCTAGAGAGTGGGGGAAGAGATGTGTGCATGCCCGAGAGACAAAGTGATAGAAACCTATATTGGGGTCCGGACTTTAGAAGAGAGAGGGGTGTTAATGTCATCGTGTGTTGGTGTTTGGGGGAGAAAACGACTTCTGTGTGGGGGGGGGCGACGAGTTGGTGTCTTCAGATAAAGAGTGAGGTGTCTATATTTGAGGGACTTTAGCGTAATTGAGATATACATGGTCAATAGTGTGTGCACTCATGGTTGATCAATTTGTTTCACAGTTTGTACTATGAGATAACGATACTTTTGAACATGCATGATATACCTTGATGTACCAAAATTACAAACCTAAGATTGGAATTTTGGAATTTTACTCCATCTTTAGCTTTTGCAATTCATTTAACTGGAGGTACATTTTTTAAGCCGGGATTTCATAATTTCAAATTCATATATCAAACCTAGAGATATACACATACGGGCATGTCCAAACTTTATAATCATCCACTTTATTCATAGACATACACATTTTTTCTTTTCTCATCATATTTAGGATAAACACATTTGGAATTTCATTTGAATTGGACCGTATGATGGTATTTGCTTGTACTAGCTCAATGATCCATATTTGAATTGAATGGACAATCTAAGTTTCGAGTTGGAGACACTGATTTTCAAAACTTGCACTTTTTTTGCGTGCAAAACAAACAAATTCTCGGCCATAATTTCATAGTCGGACGTAAAGGAGCAGAATAGAATTTCAGGCGCCAAAAGCTTTCAAACTTCCCACTCACATTGAAATATCTCACGCCCGAAAGTTTAGCCCTGCGATATTCCTATTTTACCCCTGCCACATGAACGAAAAAGGGCTGCGTTGGAAACTCCATTGTTTTCCCCTCTTTGCCCCCAACTTTTTTTCCCAGAGCCCCTCCCCTTCCCCTCCTCGACCCCCCCAACCACGGCAAGCCACCGAATCTAGTCCTCCGCTGCAGCGGTGGACCTCACACCCCGCCGGATCTACCTTCCGCACCTTGGAACCCCCAACTGCCAACTCACTACTTCACCAGAGCCGCTTCAGCAACTGGCTTGTCCACCGCTCCATATCTCCTTGACTGCCATCATGGTCCACCACACCGGATCTGCTTAACCGGCGCCCTCGTCCACCATAGTGTAGGCCCTTCACTGAGTCCCTCGTCCACCCCATCGCTAACCCTTCATACAAGCCCTCGTCCTCCTCAACAGATCCGCCTCACCGGAAGCACTATATAACGCGCCCGCCTAAGCCTTCATCCACTCCACCGGAGCTGCTCCATGGATGCCATATTCAACTCCACCGGCCCTGCTTTACCGACCATGTAGCCTCATCAGGTTATTTCGATTTGTAATCCTTCGGTTTTTCTCTTTATCGTGCAACTGTTCACTTACCACAGATGAGCTTTCTTGTATGTCGATAGGCACCACAAACATAGCACCGGAGCCGCTTCAGCGACGGTGACAGCCAGCCCAAACTCAACCGCAACACGAGGACCAGCGACGATCCTTAGCTATCAAGTATGAAAACGATACCCATACGCCACCGAGAATCAGGTACTATTATCCAATGGCCGGTGCCTACATTCACTTTCTTAGCATAAGCACCGCACCTTTGAATTTCTTCAGAGCATCATTCAATTTTTCTGGACATGCATTATTCTGCTTGCACCTGTAGGGCCATACTTCTGGCAGTGAACATGTTACATGTGCTAAATTACATACCAGTGCACATATAGTTAATATGCTTTAGATTTGTCCTAAGTATTACTGTACTTCCTAGATATCACTGCCTACTATTGTACTTCTTGCATGCTATATTTATGATAATGGTGTTGTTCTGATGCCACCTTTTGGTTCCATCAGACTGCTTAATGTTCTCTATGCTTAATTACACATCAGCAAACTAGCATGTGGTTCCGCTGCTTTTTGTTCATTTTACCCTGCATTTTCTAATGCTAGCTATTACATCACTGCTCCGAGCCTCTGTTCATTACTTGTTTGTGTGTTCTTGATCTTCCCAAGTTGCATGACTAATTTGATGCTTCTATTAATTATGGAGCTGCCAACCCCATCAAGCAAAATATTTGTTCTTTTAGGGCTGGCACCTCGAACAAGCATAAAAATAGAGGGAAGCAGATATATTGTCGTGTATGCACACACCCTTCTTTCATTAGTTTAGATGAACCATTGATGATCAATTCGGACCAGTGCATGCGATTAAAATTAATTTTACCTAAATAGAGGGTGCAGAATAAACTACAACAACTACATTTGCAACCACGGGATGCTGACGATATCTTTAAAGAACATTGCAACAACAGCGAGGCTTCACAACAACATATGGTAAGACAGTGTGTTTTAGTACATGTGAAATGTAATGCGAGTGGGATGCTTTCTTGGCTTGTGCCCTCAACCTATAATCCTATAGAATTACAAATAGTTCAGTTGTTTGCTTTGCAGTATTGCTTGATTCAAATGCTTGTTTGTTACTTGTTACGCTATACCTGAGTTGGCCAATATGTCAGCAGTGTCTGCTGTACTATCATAAAGAAATGCATGCCTAATTCATTTGAGTCCTTAAGTTTTCCTCTAAACTTCATCACAAGACTGTCTTCATAGTTTGTATGAGGCCACACTGTTAAGTGCTTTCTCAGATTATTTCAACTGCTTAGATGCCTTGGCAACTTAAATATAGTAGTGGTACACTCCCTTTCAACTAGGGATGTGAACTGGGTCCCATTTGATCCTGATTAAAGTCCACTAGCGGTATGATAGTTCAAAAGAGTTTTTGTTTTTTGAGGAAAATGAACTAGGGAGCTAGCAAAAACTAACTAGATGGGACTGGCGGATGTCGTTTATTTCCCACTTACATCCCTAGTTTCATCTTACCATTTTAATTTCTTTTCGGTTGATGTTGCTTCGAACCATTTAAATATAGCTTTCCATGCTTGGCAATAATTCGTATGTCGTTTACCATGTAAGCTTACTGCCTGGATCATGCGATAACTATCTCTTAATTATGTCCAGCGGAAACCTTTCAGGATGTCGTTCACACTAGGACACAGTGTACAACCCCAGAATCTATTTGTGGAAGCAGTGCGCCATCCATGTTACCAGATGGTAGCAGTTCAAAGGCAACACCGCCGGAGAGCAGTTTGAGCATAGATATTATAGTTCTTGAAGCTCTACTATAGGCAAAAAGAGATGGTGTGGTTGCCATGAATGACGTAATCTTTATCTTGAGGCTGGAAATTATGCAATTAGCGGCACGCATTATGCAAGCAACCCAAGAATTGGAGGAAGTAAGAATGTTGCATTTGAAGATGGAGGAGGTCCTGCTGTTTCTGCTATCTGAAGCCCAGGGTAATACTGGTTCTTCTCTAGATACCAGTTGAAATCCTCAGTACTTGTATGATTGACATGAGGTGAACTATTTTTCGTGTGAGCATATTGTATTGGATGAAATAACTGTTTGACTCAAAGTGTATCCAACCTACTGAATTCGAAGATCGTGGCATTTCTAAAACATAATCATATATAAAGGTGGAATAAATCTTTGTTGTGGGTTTGAAGAAATAAATAACAAAACGTAGAATTATATGTGGATATTCATAATCGAATACAAATTGGATTTGAATTTAGTTTGCTAGGGCCCAGGGCAAACGTGAATGCTAATTCTCCCAAGTTTTGAATGAAGCGGCTAAACACCCACTATAATTTGTGGGCTGCCCAAAGCAAGTGTTTGCGAGATGGAAATTACTGTCTACCCCTGACACTTGACATCCTTATCGATCGGATTTACACTGCTGCGGATAGGGGTAGACTAGTAACTTCAATCAGACGTGACACGATGGCCTCTGAGCCCATTCAGACACGGTGGGCGCCAAACGTGGGTGGCAAAACACATTTGATTCAAGCTCGTACGAAAACATGTGTCTCTCCCTCCATTTCCCCATTCATACACGGTGGGCGGCAAAACAAACTCCCCTCGTCCAAAATCGACGTAGGCTAATATTTTAAATAGGGGAGATGTGTAACTTCCCTTAGACGTGACACAACCGCCCTACCTGTCATCCCCGTTCATACACCTTGGGTGCCAACCGGAGGCGGAAAAACACCCTCTCCTTGCCCAAAATAGTTACCAGCAAGTATTTGGGAGATGCGAGGTTACCGTCCTATCCCCAACTGACGTGATGTCCGAAATTTTAAACGGGGGATAAGTTCGTAACTTTTCCACATTTCAGAGAAGCGCGTCCCAAAGTTTGAGATCCTCTCCTCCCCTCCATTTCCACATTCATGCACAGTCGGCGCCACGACAACCTCCCCACTGTGGCCAGCCTCCTCCGTCTGCCACCCCATCCTCCACCTTGCCGGAGCCGCTACCCCTACCCCGTCGTCCACTGCAAGAGATGGGCATCTCTCATCCATGACGCTGGACTAGGATCCTTTCATCACGTCCTCTCACTTCATCAGCGCCGTCGTCCACCTTGCCGTTGCCGCTCCTACGACCGCCTCGTTCACGGCAACATGATTTATCCCCCGACCCGGCCGTCTGCCGTCTAAAGTCTTCTTCCCCGCCGCTGACAGCCATCGCACTCGCAACACCCTCAACGTATCAGCAGAGGCCTACACGGTGTCGCAAGAGAGGTGGTACTCTTCCATTGTGCTTAAGTTATTGATCTCACCTAGAAAATCGATTGTAATTTGTTTACTGTACTTTTCTTGTCCGTACCAAATCGTACTGGCTAGTTGAAAGCAAACATTGGTTGCGAAGTAGCTTTGTCCGGTTTGCACCTTCAGATCTGCCATGGCACAGGCACTATACTCGTAAAGCTTATGGTTTCCCCCATTTATATTCACTACCATCATCGTAGGTGCTTTGTGGCGTGCTAGCACTGCTCCTCAAGACCTCAACCCAAAGTTTACGTGTTGAAATACGAATCTGATATGATGCTCATATCACTAAAGCAGAGAACGTTTAATTGGTCTCCAAATGTTCCTATATTCGTTTTGAAAAGCATGTGCGCCACCCACTGGTCCAGCTAGTTCCACTTTCCTGATTTTACTCTTGATGCTTAGGGTTTTTCCCTTTTATCTACTCTACTATGATCTGCGTAGGTGCTTTCTGTCGTACTAGCATTACTCCACCCTTCAAGCTAAACAACACAACACTCAAAATTCCAAAGCTTAGTTGTTCAAATATGATTGTGATATGATACTGATATTAGTTAACAGACACATTTAATTGGTTAGCTAAAGGTCCCACTTGAGTTTCCAAATGCATGTCGCGACATATAGAGAGACGGCAGAATTGCATTTCTTTGTCACTTGTTGATTGTACTTTCTTGTCCATACCAAATCTTAGTTGTTATTTCAAAGCAAACATCGGTTTCTAACTACCATTTGCGTGGTTTGCAGCTTCAGATCTGCCATCCCACTGCCACGGTCAACACTATACTCCTCATGCTTACGGTTTCCCCATTTTATGATGACCACGATTAGCCTAAGTGGTTCGTCTCATAATAGCACTGCTCCACCCATCGAGCTAAACAAGCTTAGTTGTACAAATTCATATATGATATTATGCTAATATTAGTAAAACTGAGAGATGTTTAATTGGTCAGCTAAATGTTCCTACTTTAGTTTCGAAATGCATGTGAGCCACATATGGAGAGACCGGAAAGAATAGTATTTCTTTATGCGCTCTGGTTCATCATGGGTGGCCAACCGACATTGTATTGAAAGACTTGTAATATCTTCAATCTGCTTGCTCTTATGCTCTTCTTTAAGATGATCCTCTTCTCTTGCGGTCGACTGGTCAGGTCGAGTTGTTCTCCCTTAGTATATTTTGAATCTGTCAGGTCAGGTCGACTTGTTCTTCTTTACTATATGTTGAAGTTGTCATCTGCGAAGTGTCGTCACTTCTGGAGCTCTCATATTTTGAGTAGTAGGCCACATTATATTAATGCACACACCAAATTACAACATGCATGGCATCTCTTAAAAGAATTGCTAGAGATATCACAAAGGGGTTTACAGGGATGCAATATTGGATTAGAATCACTTCTGCATTACAAAGATAATCCCACTTGTTTTTATGTTTTCATGCATGTCAGATATTGAACATTATCAAAATGAATATGAGAATGGGCACACGAGACGAATATTGCGGAACAATCCACTGGCCAACAAACTTGGCATGGTGGAGGATGGCCTATCTTATTCACCCATCAAGGTGCTTGCTCTAACTTGGCAAGGTTGTATTGGTCGCACATATTTTGCATCTGACCTCTTGCATTATTTCTACTTTGTTACACCATCTGCTTAGTTTAAGCATCATATATGAGTATATGCCATACCTATCCATTTTCTATAACTATTCCATGTGTCATCATACTATGTTTTTCCAGTCAAATGTTGTTCTTTCGTAATAGATGTCCAAAAGGAAGAGGGTGAGTGCAGATCCTCAAGGAGTACAAACTAGGTATTTGGAAAAGGTAGTGATACCTGTTAAATCATATAGATCAGCAGCCACAAAAAACATAGGCCCAACTGTACCACAATTTACCCCTACTCTAGTGGCCAAACCCCTATTAGAACTGCTGAGAGCCCAGCGTCAGGTACTGTCTATGATATATATTCAAAATTTGAACTCCTAAATTTCTGCATGTGCCTTACCATCTCTCTTGTATGAGAACTAATTTCAGATGAATCTCCTTGCTCAAAGGATCATACGATCTCACAACAATACTGGGCTCTGCATTGCTCTTGTCAGTACATCTCTCCCTTTTGCCTTGTAACGATGTACTTAATTAATTGCTATTTGATTATGTATCATCAGTCTGCACCTGAGCTTCATTATCCTCTGTTTCTTCCAATATTATTTGATCTATATTTACTCTTTGCAAATTGTAGAATAATGGCAATGCTTATAAAGAATTTTCTTTGGGGAATTTATTGAATTATCCTTCGATCAACATGGAGAAGGGCTTTGTCCAGCCCGTGTTAACATGTAATGTAAGTTCATCCTTCTCAAGCCTTCAAACTTTGTTCTAGTATAGATTTGGATATGCATCATTTCCTCCACTGCTGTTTACTTTGTTGTTTACATCTGATTGGATGTTTGCAACAACTACCATTTCAAATTGTAGTTGTAAAAACATGTTCCTTATGTAGAATAGATCCATTTATTTGCTTATATAATTGTGAAACTTGTTACGTGTCTCCTAGTTTCTCTTTCAGAGTCGTATCTCTTATGCCAGGCAGAACTTTTGGGAAGATAGTGAGCCAAACCATCTTGAGGACAGCGAGATGACCCCAAGGTCCTGTCTTTATGAAGACAGTGAGTTGAAGCTACTCACCAGCAGGTGTGAGACAACCTCTGTGCAGTCGCTGCCTCAATCAGTTCGACTTCTTCAGTCTCAACTTAAAGCGGAAAGGCTTGCTTCAACTCAGCTCCGACTTGAAGTCAAAGATGTAATGAAGATGTTAGAGGACTGCCTTGCGCACTATCATGCCATACAGCTAGGGGTGAAGCATCTATCATTGACACAACTGACGTCTAATCAGCTTCTTCGGCTATTTGGGGGGGGGGCACCTGGCCAGGCCTAGTGCCTTCTGAAGTGCTCTCAGTTTTGTATATTCTTTTGTTGGTGTGTTTATTTGCACTGGTGGCGAACTTTGACGCCCAATGGATGTAATATGTGTAATAGCCGTGATAGCCTAGCGTAAGTTGCTTGCTTATTTATTTCCTTGTTGTCTTGTTTATTTGTTTGCTTGTAGTCAGTGCAGTTCTTTTTCTGCGGTTTGCTAGTGGCCGCAATAACCTATTTTTTAAAACTAGCCCATAATAACCATGGGCTACATATTTACTGTAGTGACACTTGGCCTCCTACGGGCCGTAGAAACAATGGGCCTTCTATGGGTCGTAGAAACAATGGGCCTTCTACGGGTCGTAGAAACAATGGGCCTTCTACAGGCCATAGAAACAATGGGCCTTCTATGGGTTGTATCATCAATGGGCCTTATACGGGCCGTATGATCGATTGACCAAACATGGGCCAATAACAGACCGTATTATGGCCATAAACGGGCCAGAGTTGGAATCGTCCGTTCATGGGCTGGCCTTAATGGGTCGTCATTAATAGGCCATATTTGATGACGCTATGAAAACGGCCCAACGTATTAACGGGCCACAAACGGGCCTACTCTAACCACGGGCTGAATTTGGCCCACAAGCAGAAAATGACAGTTAACAGACCATAAGTAACCGAATGCTGGAAATGAGCCCAAGAATAAATGGGCCCTGAGAAGGCCGAAAGATAACATGGGTTGCAAACGGCCTAATAGATTAATGGGCCGTTAATGGGTATAAAGTGATACATTGTTCATCACGGGCCAGTTTCACCACCGGCCATTAATGGGCCAAGAGTTACAAAGGGACTCATATGGTCCGAAAGACGTCATGGGCCATACATGGGCCAGAACTTAAAACAGGCTGGAATCATATTGGATGGCCCAGACGATGCTATTGGGCCTAATTCGGATAGGTCGTAAGGGGCCCTGGGTTAGCGGGCTGTAAATGGGCTATATGCGAATAGGCCGTGAACAGGCTTTCCGTGGGCCGGCCCGCCACCTTTTAACCAAGTCGAACGGGCCGGCCCTTTCATAGGAATGGGCCTCTGTTGGGCCGTGCCACGTGTCGACGTATCATAGGCGCCTTCGGTCCAATGAGTGGATGACATCTGTCCCAACGGTGAGCCGACATGTGTTTCCTCCAGCCAATGATGATTTTACACGTGGAAAATCCCCATTGGTCGGGGCTGTTAACGGGTTATCGGATCCAAAACCGGACCCGATAGCTTAACGATGTTCCATTACGATGGATGCCACGTGTTGGTCACCCTTGACAAAAGCACTTCTGTGACGCGTGATTTATCATCATGGAAGTGAACACTTCCATGATGATAATTTTGGTAATGTCATGGAACACTTGTACGACAGCACATGTATGACTATCTTCATTCTGTCATAAAATCGTCATGGATGTACTGTGACAAACACGTATCATCACGGAAGTGTATTTTTTTATAGTGAATAGACCAGATTGTCACAACTAATTCCCCCTACCTGGCGCGCCAAAGATGTCGGGGAAACGAACACCTATGGGATCACAGGAATCCCTTCTACGTTCGGTGAGGAGAGTAGTTGCATGAAGAGCAAGTCTAGAAGTCAGCACAAGGGGATTTTTACCCAGGTTCGGGCTGCAAAGATGTGTAGTACCCTAGTCCTGCTTGTCTGGATATATGTGTTCTTGAGCTTTTGAACTAGCTGCGGTGCATGCACAGTCAAAAAAGTCCAAATCCTCTCTCTGTACGCCTTGGGCCTCCTTTTATACGTAAAGGGGTTGCCACAGTGGCACATAGGAGGTGGAAAGCAAGTTACAGTGTATGAGATTATCGCTCGGCACTGTAGGACAAATGCATTTAATGCGTTGCCTACGTGCCCTCTTACTTTATCGGGGAGGGCAAAGAAGCTATCACGTCCGTTGCCGCCCCTCCTCTCTTCGACACGCGTCTAGGCTGATGAGGTGTGCAGTGCCACGTTGGCTACCTAGCTATTGTGTTGGTGCAATGATAGAGCCTCCACGAAGACCTGTATGCCACCACGCAGGCGCCTGTTGAGTTGGCACACTGGTCGTTGCACTGGAGTGGTGGTGAGGTGGCAAGTCCTTGCCGGGCGTGGGCCTGGCCATGGCCTAGCGATTGTCCCCGGCAAGGCTTGCCGGGGGCCTCACAGTCGTCCCCGGCAAGGGTCTTGCCGGGGGTCTTCGTCTTTTGGTCCCACGTGGACCCATAGGCTATCAATCTCCATGAGGATCTACATGCTACAACGCATGCGTTCCCAAATCTTGGCCTTAACATTGTCGATGGTGTCAGAACTCTGAGCCTCAAGAGTGATGGGCTTGCTAGTGCTGCGTAGGTTGCCGCGGCAAGTTTGTTGCCGGGGAAGGTCTAGCTCGCCTTCTGCTCCTTGTTCCTTGACTTGAGTATCTGCCTTGGTAGTCTTTGTGTTTTATCTTCTGTTGCCCTGCCAGGCCCAGCCACAAGCGTGGCTACGATTGCCCGTGCACAAGTAAGGGGTACCGAAAGAACCCATACTTTTGTACACTAACACGCAATCTTATAGGTACACCCCCAGGTTTAGCTATACACATAGATGCTTGCAAGGGTTTGGAGAGTGCAGTGGAAATTGTATTCCCTAGAGTGGAGCATAGGGAATGTATGCGGCACCTAGTGCAGAATTTTAGAAACAAATTCAAAGGTAAAGTTTATGATGAGAACTTATGGCTAGCATTAGACACATGAAGTGAGAGGAAGCACGAGGATCATTTTAGAGTGTTGTATGCTCACAACCCTCTGGTGATGGAGTATCTATATGCACATCATGGAAAGTTGTGGTCAAGAAGCAAATTACTGAAATATGCAATGTGACCAGTAACCTGGCAGAGTGTTTAAATGCAAAGATCAAGTCATTGAAAGGGCTTCTGATATGGCAAATATTTGATAAGATTTGGCAGATGATCATGATAAAGATGGCTCTTCGCAAAAGAATTGCAGAAACAGAATATGCTAGCCATCTTATGCTCCCATCTCTTATTAAGTCATTGCATGCCAAGGCAAGAGGACTGAACATGAAATGCATTCGAGCAGTGACACATGAGGCTGGGGTAACATATACTGACAGTAAAAACAGGGAATGGAGAAATTCTGTTAACCTAGCAACTAGGAAATGCAGTTGTAGGCAATGGCTGCTCCGTGGGAAGCCATGCATACATGCCCTACATCCGATGTCTGTTATAGGTGGTGAAGATGGTGACGTTGATCAATACATCTCTGACTATTTTTCTGTTGCCAACTTTAGGGCTGCTTATGCTTCCAATGTGCTTGCACTCTTGGGAAAAGACCAACGGAACGTAGTAGATCTAGGGTTCAAACTACATTCTCATGTACTTACTAGACCACCAGGAAGACCAAGGAAGAACATCATCAGAAGAGGTGAAGAGGGTCATGTAAAAAGACATCGTAAGTGCAAAAAATGTGGAACCCTAGGGAACATTGCTAGACTATGTACCAATACAGTGGATGCTTTATTTGGAGAAGAGGAGCAATGGGCGGCAACAAATGCAGAGGAGAATGCAGCATTAGAGCAGATTGAAGCTAATACAGTGGAGAATGAAGCAGCAAAGCAGATTGGAGCTAATTCAGAGGAGAATGAAGTCACTGAATTAGCACTGCCAGCAGCTTGGTATGTGTGCAACAACCTTCCCTTTTTTGTGCATTTATTCTCTTTTTATCGATGGCTTATAATCTTTTTTCTGTTTGACCTAGCTCTATGAAAATTAGAGGAAAAGGAGAAAAGGCCAAGAGAGAAAGAATTAGAATATGAAGCCATGGCTTATGAAGGTTTTGAACCTCATCATCTGGCCAGTGCAAGTTCTCCTCAGCACCTTGACAGCCACCACCCAAAGTGAAGATTAGAAGAAAGAAGAAAAAAGTGGATATCCCAACTAGGGAAACCAGGAGCAAGGCTGTTACGCCATCTCAGAACACAAGGACTAAGGCAAAGATGTGAACTTCGAACGTTGAATGCAAGTTGTAAACTTTGAACTTTAAGGATTTGTACAAAGGTTTATGTCGTCAATTTGAACAACTGTGAAAACTTGTAAGGTTTAATAATGATATTCGTACTTTGATGTGAAATTTGAGGCAAAAATTGAATTTTAGGCAAAATTTGAACCAACACCTGAACTCCGACCTGTGGTGTGATGTTGCAATGTTTCCTGAACTATTGTAAACGTTAGGTGATCAATTTGATCTCTTTTGCATGGTAAAACTTATAGTCATGCGAAATGTGCTCCAAATGTGCTCTGAAGCTAGGGTAAACTGCCCCATTTGTAATCAAGTATTTTGGACCTACTCTAAATGAGCCAAATATTTTTTATTGACACATATTCAATCTATGTAGTGTAGATTCGAAGTCTCACTATTTATTGAATTAATCTTCATTTTTTACATTTTTCTGAAAATAATGTGATTTAATAGAAAACCATTAAAACCACGTTTAAATATGAAAAAAGAAAACTAAGTTAAGATCCTTCTTATACACTTTGAAATGAAGCTTTGGTGATTCTTTGATTTTTTTTTAATTTTTCAAAAAACCTACCTCCTTTCCTTGAACTCTGTGTAACATTGTAGATGATAGCTCATATGTGTGAAGGTTTTTTCATGAAAATGTCCATACAACAAGTTTATGGGTTTTTTGGTAACATGTCACATAAGACAACATTGTGCGTAGGTTTTATATTTTTTTGATTTTTTAAAATTAATGGTGCTCATTTAACCACGGTCATGCCAACTAGGTGTTTTTTTTGAAAATGACTGTAGACCAAGTTTAGTATTTTTCCTCATTAGTCTGTCTTACAAAATGACGATTCGCAAAGGTTTCATATTTTTTGGATTTTTTTTAAATTAGTTATGCTCAGTTATTATTGGTCAAACACTAGATAACCCTGTTAACCAACTCAAAACCCCTCTAAACCCCATGGGGTTTCACCTAACCCTAGCTCCGAACATCAGTTATCCGATCATACCCTAGCGCCAAGCAATGTCCCTCAGATATGGTCTTTTAGAAGGATTCTGAGGCCAGGCTCCGTGCAGGCTCCGTGTCATTGGATCACAAGGACGGCTCCACATCGTTGGTTCCTTGGGCAATCCACGAGAGGCAACCCGCGAGATGTTGCTTGTGCTCACCCACCATTGCCTCCCATGTCTTCTTATTCTTCCTCTGTGGCGACCAGAGGAGCCACTCATCTGCTTCTTCTTCTCCAGTGAGATATGTCGAGCCCCACTTCAGCCTCCCGCCCCTCGTCACCCTAGTATGGTCCAGTGCCCATGGAGCGATGCCCTGACTGCCCACGCACCACGCCATTGAAAAGGTTGACTTCGAGGGAGGACAAGAATGGCAACTTTGGGCGCGAGTTTGTGAAATTCAAGAGCAAGCAAGAGGGGCAAGTTAGATCTCATGAATTTTCTTTGACCCTTTCTTTATCCCTTTGCTTCTAATTCTTTTTTGTTGGATATGAGATTTAGCGTTCATGATTTCGTTTTAGATCATGAAGAAAGGCACACATTTTTAATGGCTGGATAACTACGTTCGGAGGCTTCAAGGGGAGTGCTTGCTTCAATTCAATGGGGCCGCAACCCGGGAGGTCAATCTGCCGTCCCACTCGGAATTTGGTCTCTGAAAGTGCTGCTCTGATAGTTGGGGATGAGGATCGTAAGGGGGAATTATAGAATATGAAAAGGAACTTGAGGCAGATGATTCAGTTGAACAAGCAGGCGAATCTGATAGCTTTAGGATTTTATTTTTGTATAGTTGCTCTAGGATTTGCTTACTTGCTGGTCATCACTCGTTAGAGATGTTATTTGTGTCATGTCATGTGCTCTATGATTTGCTGAAGGGTTTATGGATCATGTGCTCTCTCTGTTTCTTAATTTGTGGAGCACGTCCTCTCTATGTTGCTTAAACTATGTCTCTATCTCCAGCTCTGAATCTCTATAGGTGTTAGTTTCTGACACTTTCAGTATCGTCAGACAACAATGAGGGCAAGAGAAAAAACCGTGGTTATTGGGCCCAAAATGAAACCAAGCTCTAGTTGAGCCATCACATTGCATTGACTGTCGAAGGCCCACAAAGATTAAAGAGGCCTAGAAAAATAGTGCATGCGCTGGCTCTGTTTTTCCTCTGTTTTTTTTCTTGCTCGATTGTTTTGATTGCACCTACGGAGATTGAGTTCATGTTGGTTACATTACAAGAATAGGTTACATCGTTTGAAATTACACAACAATTGATATTGCCACCAAGAAGTCAACAATTACCGTCTTGTTACATGCAATATGGCCACCAACAAGTAAACAATGGGCTACCCTTCAAAAATTATTTTCATCCTGCCAAATGGCCACAAACTATTCAAAAATTAGCTTCTTTTGGTTCATGCAATATAGGTATCCTACAATATATATGGGCACCAACAAGTCAAAAAATTTAGCTTCTTTTTCTTCTTATTTTCAACATGAACATGACTCATCTTTGCAGCTTTAATTTCCTTTTTGACACCTCAACTAGTCCATTAGCCGCCCTTGCCAAAACTTGGAACAAATAAAACCTACAATATAAGGGCCTAAATTAATTTTATCATGCCAAATGGCCACAAACTATTCCAAAATTAGCTTGTTTTTGTTCATACAATATATGGAATAGGGCCACCAACCATTCAAATAAAATTAGCTTTTCTCCTTCTTCTTTTCAACATCAACAAGGCTCATTTTTTTAGCTTTAATTTCCTTTTTGACACTTCAACTACTCCATTAGCCGCGTGTGCCAAACTTGACCCTAAAATATAGGAAAAGGGCCAAAATACAAATATTACACAACATGAATATAACAAGACGAATGGGCTACCCTCCAACCATTTTTACAAGGCTAACCCCAAAACTTGATGGTTTTCATTGAGGGATACCCTTTCATTGATTGATTTAGTAGAAGGGCTCGGCTATGGCACCATATCCATCTAGCGATATCTCACGTCAAATAAGGTTACAACCAACAACATATAAAACTAGCAAGAAAAACACACATAACCAACGACATATCAAATAAGGGTAGCAAGCATAACATAGTTCTTAGGATTCCGAATATGATATAACATGATATAGATAAAAAGTTCACGGGACAACCACCAACATAATTAAGATAGAAATGTATAAAAGATAAAAAGCCTCAACACCCTAGGGAAAGACAAGCTTCATGAGACCAAGCCTTCACCACAATCTTCACTGCGCCTCTTCTTCACTGCTCCTCTTCACTGATCCTCCTCCATGCCGTCCTCGTCGAGGTAGTAGGGGAGGCTGTGCATACCATTGTGGGTGGGGAAGATGTTGTTGAAGTCCGTGAATATGTTGTAGGTGGTGAATGTGATGAACTCGCACCCACACCAAAACACCTTGTCGAGGAGGTAGTACACATCAAATATGTTGGTGAAGTTGACGATGAGCCCTATCAGTGGAGTGCTGGAGTTTGGACACACTTCCTCCAGTCAGAACATCACCGGCAAGCCCTCCGGGAGGTGGGCGAAGCCCGCATCAAGGAACCACTAGGCAAACTCCTTTGCACCCCTCCAGCGTGAGAATACCCACACACAGAGCGTCGTCTCCACGACGACACCGGCGGGATACCGCCTCTCCGGCACAGTCGGTGGGAGCTCTAAGGTGGGGTTGTTGAACTGCATCCTCGCCTCGCTTTGAGAGTGCTCTGGGTTTGGGTGAAGAAGAGAAGGGGGTGGCACAAATGGATGTGTGGAGGGGTGGGTGGTTTAAATAGGGAAAGGGGAAGGGAAGGGGAGTGGCACCGGCTGTGCTTTGGATTTGCTATGTTCAAACAAGCCACGTCGATCGATATGCCACTTTAATTGCCAATAGGTTTTAATTGCCACATTGAATAGATGTGAGTGGATTGAAAAGTCTAAAAGATGCTCTACATCGAGGAGACAAGCGTGTGAGATGAGATGAACCAGCGGCAGCGATCATCCCTGTGTCCATGGAGGCTCACATGCAGAAAGAGGATGGTCAGTATCTCTGGCGGCTCGCGTGCAGAAAGAAGCCGGTCAGTGCCCGTGGCGGCTCGCATGCAGAAAGAGGTTGGTCAGCGTCTGTGGCGGCTCGTGTGTAGAAAGAGGCCGGTCAGCGCATCGTGGCGGCGGGCATCAGCGCATGCAGGCAGGCTAGCTATGTGCATGCATAGCAGGCTAGCTGGACATGTAGTGCATGCATAGTAGGCTTTCATCGTTGCAGCGTGCACAGGGCCCAGTAGTCTAACCACAGCCCAACGGGCGAATAGCGGCACTGTCCGACATGGCCCCAGTTGTTAGGTCCAATAGGCGACACAGTCCAGTGGAGCCCCACTCGTCAGAGTTAATGGTCAAAGCACTGACCTGATGGCATCCATCGTGTGTGACCATTTCTGAGGGTTTCAGACAAGAGAGTGGGGAAAAGTGAGAAAATGTTAAGGGGTGGGGATGAATGAGTATGGCTAAGGAACCAGGGGCACATATGTAAAAATCCCTTTTATTATTTGGTTGCAGGGTTGTTTGAGAGAGACCATCTTCATCTTATGCCTCCCACGGATTGATAAACCTTAGGTCATCCACTTAAGGGAAATTTGCTACTATCCTACAAAACTCTGTGCTTGGAGGCCCAACACGAGTCTACAAGAACAAGTTGTGTAGTAGATATCAAGCTCTTTTCTGGCACCGTTGCCGAGGAGGTGAGTGCTTGAAGGTATATATTTAGATCTTGCAACTGAATCTTTTAGTTTCTTGTTTTATCACTAGTTTTGTTTATAAAAGAAAACTACAAAAAATGGAATTGAGGTGGCCTCATATTATTCGTCTTTATAATGTCTTTCTTGAAAATGATGGAAAGGAAAATTGTGCTCAATTGATAGAAGAAGAATTCTATAAAGATTTTGACAAAAAATCTTTGAATGATGAGCATGATTGCGATGTTGTTGGTATGAACTCTTTGAATATCCATGATGCTAATGATATGCAAAGCCATAAGCTTGGGGAATGCTATGTTTGATGAAGATGATATTTTTAGTCCCCCAGGTTTTGATGAGAAAATTTGTTGTGATGATAGCATGCCTCCTATTTATGATGATTATATTGATGAAAGTGGGTTTGAAAGAGTGTCAACTCTAGGTATTAATGATCCCACTATTTTGGAGGGTGTTGAATCTTATTGTAATAATTATGAAAGTGGATTTGGAGAGGTCATGACTTTATTTAGTGATGAATCCACTATTTCGGAAGAGGTTTCAATTGATTATGACAACAAAGTTGCTATCTATGATGATTATGGTGATGACATGTATGTTATATTGAATAATGATAACCATGAAACTTGTCATCATGATTTTAATTTTCAATCACATGATAGTTATTTTGTTGAGTTTTCTCCCACTGCTATTCATGAGAATAAATTTGCTTATGTGGAGAGTAATAAAAAATTTATGCATGTGGATCATGAAAAGAATGCTTTATGTGATAGCTATATTGTTGAATTCATTCATGATTCTACTGAAAATTATTATGAGAGAGGAACATATGCTTTTACATATTGCAATAATATCAAGTTTCCTCTCTATGTGTTGAAAGTTTTGAAGCATTGCTTATTTTGCCTTCCTAAGCTAGTTGATTATTGCTCCAGTTAATTGTTTGCTCACAAAGTCCATATGCATAGGAAGTGGTTTAGGCTTAAATGTGCTAGTCATATGTTTCATGATGCTCTCTTTGTGTTTCAATCTTTAACTTTTATGTGAGCATCATTGAAATCATCATGCCTAGCTAAAAAGGCATTAAAGAAAAGCGCTTGTTGGGAGACAACCCAACACTTTTACGTATTGTTTTTGTGTATTCACATGATTAAGCTACTGTAGTAATAATGTTTAATAGCTTTTCTTTCAATCAAGTACCAAGTAAAGCCTTTGGGATAGTGTGGATGATAGTTGACTTGATTCTGCGCAAAAACAGAAACTTTTGCGCCCAATAATAGAATTGATCTGCTCTGCTGGAACGTGATAAATTCTTGAATTTTTTTACACATCGGTGATATAAAATTTACCTACGATTTCCTAATGTATCAGAATTTTTGGAGTAGCAGAAGTATGGTCGTTGTCCAGATCATTACACACTGTTCTGTTTTTGACAATTTCTGTTTTCAATTCATAGTTTGCTTGTTTTACTGTTTCCATAGCTTATATTAAGCAATATAAATCTTGGAAATGATAAAGTACAATAGGCATTGTATGAGAACAATTATGAATCTTGTCTTTGATAGTACCAAAGTGAATTGTTTGCTCTTTATCATACTAACCTATCTCACGAAGTCCCGTTAAGTTTGTGTGATTGAAGTTTTCAAGTTTTGGGTGAGATGTCGATATGATGAGAATAAGGAGTGACAAGACCCTAAGCTTGGGAATTCTCAAGGAACCCCAAGGTAATATTCAAGGAAGATCCAAGCAACTAATCTTGGGGATGCCTCGGAAGGCATCCCCTCTTTCGTCTCCAACATTATCGGTAACCTTACTTGGAGCTATATTTTCATTCGTCACATGATATGAGTTTTGCTTGGAGCATCATTTTCTTCTCATTGGATTTTCTTGTTGTTATTTAGAATAATGTTTTGCATCTTTCATTTCAATAAAAATGTCAAGTATAGCCTTTACCATGCTTAGTTTGCAAGCCTACATGTTGTTGTTTGAAAACAAAAAGTTTCCTATCATTGTCTGAATTCTTCTGTCAACTCAGAACATGATAAAATCTTGAATTTTTTACACAATATGCTATGATAAATTTTATACAGTATGGTAATTTTTTAGAATTTTTGGAGTTAAATAAGTATGAATCTTCTTGCATGCTTTACAGACTATCCTGTTTTGGCAGATTGTTGTTATGTTTGAATTATTTGCATATGTTTGCTTGTTTATTGATTCTATTTGAGGATAGGACTATTAAATATGCAGAGGCGTTTAGTATTCAATGTTAAATAATATTTTTAGTGATTTTCTACAGTAGAGAATGATAAGGTTTCTGCGTTGATTTATACTAACTCATCTCACGAGTTCTTGTTGAGTTTTGTATGGATGAAGTTTCTAAGATTTAGGAAAACCGTGATATGAGAGGAATGAAGAAGACACAAGAGATCAAGATTGGGGATGCCCAAGGCATCCCAAATTAATATTTCAAGAAGTATCAAGCATCTAAGCTTGGGGATGCCCCGATAGGCATCCCACCTTTCTTCATCAACAATTATCAGTTAGACTCGGTTGAGCCTAAGTTTTTGCTTCTTCACATGATGTGTGCTATTCTTGGAATGTCATTTTGTTTTGTTTAGATTGCTGTTTTAATAAAATGGGGTAATTAGATTTATGCCCCTAGTTGTGTCCCAGTCGTCTGTTTTACCCCTAATTCCCAAAAGTCACCAGTTCTGTCCAAGTCACTTTGCTCCTCTTATGCTTTTGCCCTTTGATCGTTTGACCGCCAGTTTGAAAACTTTATAACTAATTCATTCTAAATCAGAAAAATGCAAATAAGATACCAAAATGTTCAGAAAAAATAACCTATATGTGAGTGTCATTTGCATTTATGAAACAAGTGTTGGAAAGTGCCCATCCGAGTTTTAGCTCTTACGCTACCACCATGAATAGTAAAATCTAAAAAAGTTCAAAAAAATTCAAAAAAAATTGGTGGCAAAGAATGACAAATGTTTTAAGTGCCTGCCAAGTTTCATCAGGGAATAACATTCGTGGGTGCCGCGGCAAAAAAACAATCAGCACTCCAAAATAGATTATTTTTTTGCCCTGACTTCCACGAATGTCGTTCCCTAATGAAACTTGGCAAGCACTTAGAACATTTGTCATTCTTTGCCACCATATTTTTTTTTTTTGAATTGTTTAGAGTTTACTATTCTGGTGGTATCAAAAGAGCTAAAACTCGTATGTGCACTCTCCAACACTTTTTTCATGAATGCAAATGACACTCACATATAGGTGATGTTTTTCTGAACATTTTGGTATCTTATTTGCATTTTTCTGATTTAGTATGAATTTGTTATGAAGTTTTCGAACTGGCGGTCAAACTGTCAAAGGGCAAAAGCATAAGAGGAGCAAAGTGACTTGGACAGAACCGGTGACTTTTGGGAATTAAGGGTAAAACAGACGAGTGGGACACAACTAGGGGCATAAATCTAATTATCCCTAATAAAATACTTAGATCTAAAAAAAATTAAATAAAAGAGAATCCTCAATCAGCTCCCCCTTTACTTAACTACTCGCTTGATCTTCACTTATATCTTTTTGGAGTAGTTTGTCATTTACTCTTGTGCTTCACATATATCCTATGAGTAAATTGTTGAATGAATTGAATATGATGAAGTTGAAACTATATGTTCATATCATGCCTAGTGGTAGCTTGACATTGGGTTTAGAAAGTGAAATCTTTTGAAGCTTGACAATCACAATATTGGTCATACAAGCAATTCGTGAATGATTAGTATAAGGAAGAGAACTTTCACATACAAATATATTATCTTGGACATCTTCTATGATTGTGAATACACATTAATTATTTTCAAACTTGAGCAAATTAGTTGAAGTTGGACAAGGAAGACAACGTAATGAGTTATGGTTGTGTATATTTGCATAGAAGTTATATTGTCATGGATCCTCCAACATGTGGTGTTTGCCTAGGATCTTTTGCTAGCCAAAAATTCATACTAAGTAGAGATACTACTTGTGCATCCAAAAACCCTTAAATCCAGTTTCTTGCCATGAGTGTCCACCTATGGATTGAATAAGATCCTTTAAGTAAGTTGTCATCGGTGCATAAAGCAATCAAAATTTCTCCTAAATATGTTTTATCTTTTATTGTAAGGGAAAATTGAGCGTTGTACGAACTTGTGATGATAAAGTAATAAAAGCGACAGACTGCATAATAAAGGTTGCTACCATAAGGGGCAATATAACGTGATGTTCCTTTGCATTAAGAGCTTGGGCATCCAAATAAAAAGCGCATGACAACCTCTGCTTCCCTCTATGAAGGGCCTATCTTTTACTTTTTAGTATTTACTTTCATGCAAGAGTCAATAGTATGCATTCTCATTTAACCTCAATTATTCTCTAGTTGGCAAGCATCATGTGGTGGAGAAAGATCTAGGCACATATGACCAGTCAAATATAATTGATCATGAATTATTATTGTTGACAATTATCTCTATGATAAATGAGTTGGGAGGCGAAACATTAAGAGCCTATCTCTCTTTGTGTTAGATGGATGCCAATTGTTCTAAGAATATGCTTTGAGTACTAGCAATCATAGAAGACTATATGATGATTGAGTATGTGGAGATCTTACTTAGACTTTGTTGAATAAGTTGAATTGCATTTGCTTGGTGATTGATAACATAGGTTGTTAAGTTTCAACAGAATTCATTGTTATAATCATAACATGTGAATTGGTTGCTACTTTAACATGATGAGTTTTATGAGAAAGAGTTGTTGTTATCATGCTAGTAAAAGTGATTGAAATTATCATTAATAAAGCTTATGCACTATGCTAGCATTCCCACTTCATAAATTATTTCTTTTATCATTTATCTACTCGGGGACGAGTAGGAATTAAGCTTGGGGATGCTGATATGTCTCCAACGTATCTATAATTTATGAAGTATACATGCCATGTTTACAATAATTTTATATGGTCTTGGTATGATTTGCATGGAACTACGGACTGACGTTGTTTTCAGCAGAACTACCGTGGTGTTGTTTTTTGTGCAGAAATAAAAGTTCTCCAAATGCAACAAAACTTTTTGATCATTTTTTGGAACAAAAGAGACACTAGAAGCTTCGTGGGAGGGCCAGAAGGGCCACGAGGAGGGCACAACCCACCAGGGTGTGCCAGAGGGGCCTGGCTTGCAAAAATCAATATCTACTATCATTATTGTTACTTTACAAAAATCAATATCTACTATCATTACTACACTTCTATCACCATCTCTTCGCCGAACTAGTGGACCTATACAATTTACCATTGTATTTGGTGTGTTGGGACACAAGAGACTTTTTATTATTTGGTTTCAAGGTTTTTTGAGAGAGACCATCTCCATCCTATGCTTCCCACGGATTGATAAACCTTAGGTCATCCACTTGAGGGAAATTTGCTATTGTCCTACAAAACTCTACGCTTGGAGGCCCAACACGAATCTACAAGAACAAGTTGTGTAGTAGACATCAATAGCAACACAAGTGATGGTGATCAGAACACCACCAATAAAACACCTCTATAGTTAAAGGTGAAAACAAGGACATTCAAACATAGCATAACTTAGTGGAGGATGAAACAACCTAATCTAGCACCATCCAAGTGGCTAACATCCTCTTTGATTTGGTCAATATCTCTCAGGAGTGGCGTGTAGTCATTGTCAAAGACCATTTCATTTCTCTCCCTCCAAATGCTACGAACAATTAGGGTCACTGATACGTCACTACTCTAGGATGTTGCTAACGCGACACTACGATCAGAGACCCTTCGACGAAACTGGGTGCGATGCAATAATCGCAAACGGTGGTGTGAAAAACCGTCAAAAAAGGTGCAAAACATTTGCAATGGCGGAGACATCAAACACGGTTCAGATTTCAGTTACGTGTGCGATGCTGGGCATACGGTAGATCCAGCAGAACTGTTTGCGATGAGGAAGAACAACAGAAACGGGAAGCCATATCAATGTGTGTGCGATATACGACATACAGTTCCATCCAATGAACTATGTGCTATTAGTGAATGCAACAGAAACGGTCATCCAGATCAAGGTGTGTGTGATATACGGCATACGGTTCACTTGGATAAACTATTTTCGATTAGGCAAGAGAATGGAAACGGTTCATCTTAACAAGATGTGTGTGATATGCGGCATTTGCGATCAGCCAAAAGAACACAAATGATTCATGTAAACCAGATGTGTGTGATACGCAGCAAACAGCCCACTCGGATGAACTGTTTGCGATGAGAAATTATAACACAGACAGTTACTATAGCAAGTTTGCGTGCGATTCTATTTGTACAAAAGCTTTGAAAAATGCAAACTAGTTGCTTGCGGTGGCTAGGGTATAACACACGATGCATCTGTGAGTACTCGTGTGCGATGATTAGTAAGTTACACATAATGAACGGCCGCAAGGGTGATATGATGATCATGGAGTCCGAGAAGACCGTTATCGGAAGGCCGCCGGCTCGGCTTTTAGCCTATATTTTATTATAATTGTATGCATAAGTAGGTCGTGAGTGTTTTGTGCCTTGCCGCATGTGGCATTTTAAATTATCCTGAATATATAAGACAATTATTAACCATTGCCATTGTAAATATTCCTCAACGGCGAGCAGAGTGCGCGCAGGGACTCCACAGATCCGCAAAAAAAAGCAGGGATGCCACGGCGAGCAACCACATGGTCAACCTTCTGCCACCCTATGGGAGACGCGACGGCGCATCCATTGGACACGATGGTGATATCATGATAGTGTGTAATAGTGGGCAGACACGTACACGTACATCCGAGAACAAGGGCCCATGTTTCGGGCTTCCGATGCGTGGCATACAGTTGATCCAAAAGAACTGTTTGCAATGAGGCAAAACAACAGAAACGGGGCTTTGTAGGCCCAAAACCATCAATAAATTTTGACTTTGTTTCTCATCACATTGCATATTAAAAAGCAATAAGTAATTGCAAATCTGTTCACACTGATCAAACTAATATGTGTTCACACTAGCACCAGGCTATAAAAACTACCCACTCAAAAATTACTTCACGGTTCCTCTCCTCATCACGCAAGAAAATGGTCTTTCCTGTCAAGTCGTTCCGCCATGACCGGTAGGAGGAGTTTCAGGTGGGCATATAACCAGGCAGCAAAGACCAAGGTCGCGGAAGCACTAGAGAGGTCTCGCCGCGAAGCGGCAGCCGGAACAGAGATGTCCCGGGGCGTCGCGGAGCCCTCGAACGAGCACTCATGGGCATGAGAGGGCTCTCACAAGCGCATTTCTCACGTCGGCGATCGCGACGAGCTGGCATTGCTGAAGTCCTTGGCTGGCGACGACAATATTCTCGCTAGCCTCATTAAGCAACAGGAGCTGGTCGACGGCTTGATGAAGCTGCTCAAGATCAGTGATGCCTCAGTAGACAAGGCAACCGGCCTCGTCGAGCAACTCATGGGTGACAATACGAAGCTCCTCAAGGCGCTCGCCGAGAAGGAGGAGGAGGCCACCGGCTAGAAGATGCTGCATGAGCAGAGCAGTGCCTCGGGGATGACGCTGATAGCGGTCGTTGAGGAACTGATGTGTGACTTGAGGAAGCTCCGGATCGAGCATGAGCAGGAGGTGGAGAAATCCGTGGCTTCTTTCAAGCAAAGTCGTGAGGAAATGAGGAAGGAGCTGGAGGATGTCACCGCCTGGCGATCTATCGAAGAGTAGATACAATAGCGATCTAGATCATTGTCTCTGATTTCCTTCTTCTCTTGCCCCCGTGTCTTCCGCGCTTTGTCACATGCGGCATTTAAAATTATCCGGAATATGTAAGACAATTATTATCTGCGCCATTGTAAATTTTCCGTCGTACTATCCGTTGCCATTTTTTTGCCATCGTATTATCTGTTGCCCTATGTGGCAATTTAAATTAGGCCGGAATACGAGTTGAAAACACGAACAAAGCAAATGCTGCCACGGGATCACAACCAAACACCCTCCGTCCACCCCTAAAAAACCTCTGTCCAGGTGCTTTAATTAACCCATTCATGGAGAAGTTGTGAGCGAGGCGGGCGGCGGCTGGTGCATGGAGGTCAAAGAGCTCGCTTCCCGGTGAGTATGGGCATCATTGCTGCTTGCACGTGTCCTGTCGAGCCTGCGAGATGGACTGGATGCACGCATCTCGTTGAGCCTGCGCGACGCACTTGTCGGCGTTCTGGGAACGGGGGTCCCCAGACTTTCCTGCTTGCGGCCTGCGGCGTGGCTCGAGTGGTGGCCCAGTACGGCCCATCTTCATCGACCCAAGCTCAAGACCCTCGCGAGGGTCCAAGCCTCGCGGGGCGGACGACGGAAGGCTTCCTCAGGAACGGCCTCACCAGGTAGGCTCGCGAGGTAGCGGAGAGATCAAGGCAAGGGTACCTCGCGAGGTGCTCGTGACGCAAGCCATGACGATCGAGACCAGGCGGGCACCGGGTGGGTGCCGGCCTGTACAGTTTCCTTGTTTCCACTTTGGTGCAAAGGGGGCAAGCACAAACCAAGGCATCAGGCAAAGGCTACCATTTCAGTGCAACGAGACCAAGACCAACAGAGCGGCAGGGCGGAGGTCACTGTGGAGCCCAAGACGGCGTCATCGCAAGTGCCTTTGGCAGCCGAAGACCAACTTTAGTCAGGATAAGTTGTACTAGATGTTCCCCTTCAAAATGGCCATTGTTGGCGCCCTTCCCGCTCAATATCTAGGAAGAGGGCCAGGGCCTCTATATATAGGGCTAGCCGTCACAGTAGGAAGGCATCTTGGATCGAGTCCTTCCCAGGCAGAACGCCACCACAAGAACACCCCTCGCGAGGTTGTTCTTCCTCTGTACTGTTCATCACCAGCCCCTGAGGCAATCCACACACCACACACTGGAGTAGGCTATTACACCACAATGGTAGCCTGAACTAGTATAAACCTCATGTCCCTTGTGTTCTTCATCTTGCTAGCTTAGATTCTCAGCAAGGCGTTGGAACATGGATCGGTAGGGGAGAGATCTTCGCGTGCACCCCAGAGTTTGAACCTTAAGGGTTATGCCGGAACCCCACATCTGACATTTGGCGCGCCAGGTAGGGGTGCACCAGAGCTCTCCCTGCTGTCGACCCGCTCTCCTTCAACACCGCGCTTCACCCTCATGGCGGGCAAGGCGCCACCCGCTCCGACCGCAGGGGTCGGCGCTGGGCCCCGGGGGCTTCGAGCTCTGGCCCCCGCCTTGCGACAAGTGCGGTGGCCGAACAAGTTCAAGCCGGAGATGCCGCCACGCTACGATGGCGCGGCGGATCCACTAGCTTTCTTGCTGGCATATGAGGAGGCCGTCCTCAAGGCTGGGGGCGACGACCATGTCATGGCAAACTGGCTGCCCAAGGCCCTCGTCAGTGTCCCGCGCACGTGGCTGCTCCACTTACCAGCGTCTTCGGTGACCTCCTGGGAGGAGCCGCGCAGCCTCTTCCTCGCCCACCATGCTGTGCCGGCACTCCCAGTCGTCGTGGCTCTCCTAGGTGGCTCGCAAGCCCCATCCACGAGTCGCCACGTCAAGCCGTTCGTCCGCCAGATCGGCGCTGCCCTCACGTGCCGCGAAGCTCCTCCGGGTTGGGTGGCACCGCAAGGCCAACTTGACCTTCGGCTTGGATGATCACCCTAACAACAACGCTTGCACGGGTGCGCCCCCGATGCTCTGCACTCCTACCATCTGCTAGGTGGCCGTCACCAGGACCCTCATCGATGGCGGGGCCGGCCTCAATGTGCTCTCGGTCGAGGCCTTCAGCCTCCTCCATGTGCCGCTGGAGCAACTCCAACCCAGCAAGCCCTTATCGGGCGTCGGGGGCAGTTCCACCGGCTCCCTGGGGCAGATCTGCCTCCCGGTGACGTTTGGCACCCAAGCCAACTTCCGCACAGAGCTGGTCGACTTCGACGTTGCCCCCATTGGCCTCCCGTACAATGCCATCCTCGGCTACCCGGCCTTGGCCCAGTTCATGGCACCAACTCACCCGGCTTACAACCTCATGAAAATGCCCGGGAGCAGGGGCGTCCTCACCATAGCCGGAGACGCAAAAGATGCCCTGTAGGTGCTCAAGCTCGCTTTCAAGGCGGCTCCAGCGGCGCAGCCCGCCAGCGCCGAGACCCTCAAGGCCAAGGGGGCTGCACCGACCAAGAAGAAGCAGTTGTTCACCCAAGACAAGGCAGAGACCAAGCAGGTACCAGTCAATGAGGATGGGTCCTCTGGCGCCACCTTCACCATTGGCACCAATCTCGACCCCGAACAAGAGGAGGCTCTAGTGAAATTCCTGCGCGCGAACAAGGAAGTGTTCGTGTGGGAACCCCAAGCAGCTGGCAGGAGTCCCTCGTCAGGTGATCGAGCATCACCTGAACATATGCCCCAATGTACGCCCCGTGAAGCAGAAAACAAGACGATAGTCCACCGAGAAGCAGGCCTTCATCGTCCAAGAAACCCGCAACCTAGAAGCCGCGGGAGTCATTCGCGAGGTTCGCTATCCGGAATGGCTGGAGAACCCCGTTGTTTTGCCAATGAAGGGGGAAAGGAGCGCATGTGCGTCGATTTCTACAACCTCAACAAGGCTTGCCCTCAAGATTCGTTCCCGCTCCCCCGCATCGATCAAATCATCGACTCAACCATAGAGTGCGACCTGTTGTGCTTCCTGGATGCCTTCTCGGGCTATCACCAAATCAAGATGGCGGTAGAAGATGTGGAGAAGACGGCTTTCCTGACCACGTGTGGGGTGTACTGCTACACCTGCATGCCATTCGGATTGCGCAACGCAGGCGCGACCTTTCAGCGACTGATGCACATCACCTTCGGCCGGCAACTCGGGAGAAACGCCGAAGCTTATGTCGATGACATAGTGGTGAAGTCTCGGGAGGCGAAGACCCTGATACAGAACCTGGAAGAAACCTTCGCGGGCTTCCGTGAAGTGGACCTGCGGCACAACCCAGACAGGTGCGTGTTTGGTGTTCCTTCCGGCAAGCTTTTGGGCTTCCTCGTGTCCCATAGAGGGATTGAGGCTAACCCAGAGAAGGTCAAGGCAATCGAAGACATGAGTCCATCGCAAACCCTCAGGGAAATGCAGAAGCTCGCCGAACGAGTAACCGCATTAGGGCGCTTTATCTCCAAGCTAGGAGAACGCGCTCTGCCCTTCTTCAAGCTGATGAAGAGGAAAGGCCCGTTCGAATGGACTCAAGAGGCTGACGAAGCGTTCCAGGATCAAGAAGTACCTGACCAGCCCTCCTGTGATGGTAGCGCCATGCCCGCAGGAGCCCTTGGTGCTTTATCTCGCCGCCACACCATACTTCGCCAGCGCAGCTCAGGTGGCGGTCCGGGAGGAGCGCTGGGCCAAGGCCGCACCAGCCGTGACCCCAGTCGCGGCAGCTTGAAGCCAGAAAGGCCTCGCAAGGGTCATGACCTCGGCAGATACGCGTCAGCCTCAGCAGGAAGGTGCCTCCATGGCTAGGGGGACCCCACTGATCAATCAGGAGCCGGGGGCTCTTACGCCTCGGGAGGCGCTCGACTCACCGGAGGATGCGGGCTCCGTCGTTGCGCCCACCCTCGTCGAGCATCTCGTGTATTTCGTCAGCACGGTGCTACGGGATGCAAGGGCATGGTACCCCATGCCCCATAAGCTCTTGCTCATGCTGTTAGTGGCCTCTCGAAAGCTGCAGCACTACTTTCAAGGTCACCGCATCAAGGTCGTCTCGGCGTATCCATTGGAAAGAGTACTCAGAAGCCCCAACTCAACGGGAAGGGTTGCCAAATGGAACGTCGAGTTGCAAGCATTCTAGTTGGAATTCAGCACGACGAGGGTCGTCAAAGGGGCCGCACTTGCAGATTTTGTGGCAGAATGGATAGAGGCACCGAGGCTCGAGGCCGGCGAGGATCGGTCGCTTTCCCTGGGAAGTGAGGCGCCGGATTGTTGGGTCATGTACTTCGATGGGGTGTTCTCATGACACGGCACGGGGGCTGGCGCGGTGCTTATATCCCCCACTCAAGACAAGCTCTATTACGTCGTGCAGCTCCGTTTCCAACATGGGGAGAAGGTTTCCAACAATATCGCAGAATACGAGGGCTTGATAGCAGGCTTGAAGGCTGCAGCGGCCTTGAGGGTAAAGCACCTCATCGTCAAAGGTGATTCGCAGCTGCTCGTCAACTTCTCCAACAAGGTGTACGAGCCGAAGGACGAGCACATGGAGGCATATCTCGCGAACGTCCGCAGAATGGAGAGGCAGTTTTGGGGGTTGGAGTTGCAGCATGTGCCACGGGGCACCAATCAGGAGGCTAATGACATCGCTAGGAGGGCGTCCAGGTGGCTGCCTCAAGAGCCCGACGTCTTTGAGGAAAGACTCTTCAAACCCTCAGCAGTGCCGCCATCATCAAGCACAATGCAACCTCAGGAGGAGCTCCCTCAACCACCTGCCTCAGGAGCTCCGGCCTATGGCCCGACCTCAGGAGCACGCTTGCTTCTAGCGCTGGAGCCTCAGGAGGGGTGTTGGACCGTGGAACTCAAGAGTTACTTAATGCAAGGGACTCTGCCAGAGAAGGAGGAGGACGTAGAGCACGTGGCGCGGCAGGCCATGGCCTACTGCATTCAAGACGGAGAGCTCTACCGGAAGCGGCCGAACGATGTGTCCCTATGTTGCATTTCCAGGGAACAGGGGAAAGAGCTGCTGGCAGACATACACGCTGGAGATTGTGGACACCACTCGTCGTCACGAACCCTCGTTGGCAAGGCGTTCCGCAGCGGGTTCTACTGGCCTACAACACTCAACGACGCCATCGAGCTGGTGAAAGCTTGTGAAGCCTGCCAATTCCACGCCAAGTAGATCCATCAGCCAGCCCAGGGCTTGCAGACCATCCCCCTCTCATGGCCATTCGCAGTTTGGGGGATGGACATCTTGGGCCCATTTCCTCGGGCGCTTGGGGGCTATCGCTACCTCTATGTTGCCATTGACAAGTTCACCAAGTGGGCTGAGGTGGAAGCTGTCCGCACCATCCCAGCCAGCTCAGCAGTCAAGTTCATCAGGGGCCTCGTGAGCCGATTCGAAGTGCCTAACCGCATCATCACCGACAATGGTTCACAGTTCACCAGCCATCTCTTCAAAACGTATTGTGCTAACCATGGAACGCAGATATGCTACGCTTTGGTGGCGCACCCTCGGAGCAACGGCCAGGCTGAACATGCCAATGCGGAGGTCCTGAAAGGCCTCAAAACTAGGACCTTCAAGAAGAAGAAGCTGGAGGCCTGCGGCAGGGGCTGGTACGATGAGCTGCAGTCCGTGTTGTGGTCCATCCGCACGACCGCAACCAAGTCGACTGGCGAGACCCCATTCTTCCTCGTCTACGGAGCAGAGGCGGTCCTCCCTCACGAGGTCAAGCGTCGCTCCGCGCGGGTCCTGGCGTTCGACAAAGCGCAGCAGGACGCCACGCGGGGGACGGACCTCGTGCTGGGGGAGGAATGCCGTCGGGAGGCCGCGCTTCGGGCGGCAAGATACCAACAGGAGCTGCGGCGGTACCACTGCCGCAACATCCGCCCCAGGACTCTCGAGGTAGGGGACCTCGTACTCAGGCGGGCGCTCTCCAGGGAAGGGCTGCACAAGCTCTCACCCATGTGGGAAGGCCCGTTTAAGGTTGTTCATGTTTCTAGGCCTGGCTCCACGCGCTTGGAGACCCAGGAGGGCGTGCCAATCCCGAATGCGTGGAACATTCAGCACCTCCGAAGGTTCTACCCTTGAAACGAGGCCCAGTGCCTGTGAGAAAAGGCCCGGTGCCTGTGAAGAAGGCCAATGCCTGTAAAGCTTGTCGCCCTGAGGAAAGGCCCAGTGCCTATGAAGAAGGCCAATGTCTGTGAACTCGACTCCCCCAAGAAAAGGCCCAGTGCCTGTGAAGAAGGCCAATGCTTGTGAAGCCCGCCGCCCGTGACACTCTCACGTAATAATGAGTTGGGGCTGTACAGGCTCCGGAGTCTCCGGAGTGCCGCCCCCGGGTCTCGGGGGCTCCTGCCCATGCCCATGGCAGCACTTAGATCCACGCTGGTGAGAAGACATCGAAGACTAGATTAGGTGCCGGACGCGGCTTTTCATTTGCTTTCTGTAGTTGGCTAGTTCATCTTTGTTTGGGACTTTAGTTGGAGTTGCTTTCGTTGTTGAGTGCCATCCCCGGCTTGTGTTTTCTTGTCTTTGCTGTTCACCTGACTCGACTTTCCTTTCACAAACCTCGCGAGGGGGGCTGCGCGAGCGCCCTCGCGAGTATCTTCTGGCTTCATTTCATGAGGTTTCCCAACCTAAGTTCACAGCGGGAGCACTCCTCCCGGTCCATGCCCCACGGGCATCGCGACACGAACGTGGATCCTGGGCTGGTCGCTCTCATGACTGAGGGATGGAGCCCGTCCCTCCGGCTAATTTTTGCAGGCCTCAAGGCGCACGACAAGGCCTCTGGCCGGAGCCTCCCGAGGCGAAGGCCGTAACGAATCCCCTCCGAGCTAAGTTATTTCTACACATGAGCGTGCAGTACCATAACGCGGCATGAAAATAATAGAAACGACATGATAATTGAAAGCAACAGTCTAGCATGCCCCCATGGGGCTCCACACTTCTCTCTCTCTCTATGCAGGAAAGGTAGAAAAGACAAAATGAGCGCGGCTGCCGACAACCCGCAGAAGAAAATTCGCGTCACCCTCCGGAGCTCAAATGGACCCCTCCTCACACTTCACCGAGGTGCGATGGCGGGATGATCCGCCACCCCCCTCGAAGCGGGCGTGGCGGCGTGGAGGCTGGTCACGGCCGACGCTGGAGGAGCTGCCGTCAGAAGGGGAGTCGCCCAAGCTTGGCAAGCTGCGGGCACCGCCTGGCACGGGCCCGTCTTCATCTTCGCCGCGGCCGTCACCGAGGCCGAGCCTCCGGTCGCCGTCATCACCCTCGGGGCAGCACCCGACGCGGCGGCCATCTTCCCCGAACACCTTCATGAAGAGGATGGCATCACCGTCGAACCTGAAGTGCAGGGTGCACCGTCGGCCCAGGCCACGCGCGCGGACAAACGTCTGCCAGCCGCAGGCCAAAGCCACGTTCCCAGCAATGGAAACCTCCACCACCACCTAAGAGGCTCTGCTGCAGCAGCCGTCCGCCTGAAGCCAGAGTCCGCTAGTAGCACCGTCCGGCAGTTCGCCGGCGAAGAAGCGGGGGAGCTGAAGCTAGGTACCGGCTAGATCCTCCGACCAAACGACAAACTCTGGCAACACCTCCGCCGAGTGGAAGCACGGGTGGGGAGGCTGCGCAGCCGCAGTGCGCCTCCCCCATCGATCAAGCGGCCTCCACCAAGCAAGGGACCACCGCCACGACCACGAGCGGCCACCGCAGGAGTCGCGGGGTGCTTGCGGGGGCGACCTCGGCCACGCTTGGACGGAGGGGAGCCAGGCCCCTCTTGGCAAGCATTCCCCCTCTTTGTGGCTGAAAACTTCTTCGTAGGCGCCATGAGGTATAACGAGCTGGTGGAGGGGGAGCAAGGAAGAAGAAGCAGAGAAAGGAGAGATGAACTGGGAGGGCTCACGCTGTTCCGTACTTATAGCCGAAGGAGGCCAACCGTCGACCTCCACGATCACAAGTAACCATGACTCATTTTGCATGCAGGGACTTGTCAAGTCGAGCGGTTGCTGAGGCAACATGGGGAAGCGGAGGCGCCCATGTCCAGTCAACCGCCACGCGGTGCCTGTCAGGACCCCGACTCAATGCCACATCGATCTAGCATGTAACACCTCATATCACTTTGCGGCCTCACGCACGGTATTCCCACGGGTGTCGCCTTACCTTTGCCCGGGACCGTTTGCGCCTTTTGGCACACGTATATGACAGTGTCGCTAGCATCCATATGATAAGGAGCCCGGGTTGACAGTCGTAAACCCAAAGTGGCGCAGACTTACAGGGACAGGCATCCATGACCCAGCATCGAACGTGTCGGTCATCAGCGAGTGAATCTAGGCTGTAGCACTGGGCTAGCAGGACTCAGGTGAACCGGGCTGTAGCGGGCTAACAAGACTCCGGTATTCATCGCGTGACATTTCCCCGAGGGGACAGACACAGGAACGAAGAAGGACACATGCCGGCCAGCCTAAGTGTTCCGGAGCAGTAGCAAGCTACCCTGGCTCGGTGGAAACACTAGGAGACATTTCCCGGTAAGAGGGGCTACTAAGGATAAACAACCAGATAGTCAGATCCCACACATACCAAGCATTTCAATAACATACACACAATATGCTCGATATGTGTAAATACAACATGGCATCACAACATGACTCTTCAACTCAAGTATTTATTCATTAGGCTCCGAGGAGCGAGATATTACAAACATAGGTCTCATGACCCAACATTCAAAGCATACAAATCAAAACACAAGCGGAAGCTATCATGTCTGAGTACAGACATCTATAAATGAAAAAGGCTGAGAAGCCTGACTATCTACCAAATCCTGCCGAGGCACAAGATCGTAGCTGAGGTAACAAGCTAAACGTCGAAGTCCACGCGAAACTACTAGTGAGACTGAAGTCTCTCTGCAAAAACATAAAATAGGCAAACGTGAGTACAAATGTACCCAGCAAGACTTACATCAGAACTATCTACATATGCATCATTATCAACAAAGGGGATGGTGGGGTTTAACTGCAGCAAGCCAGCTTTGACTCGGTGGCTATCCTGAACTACGACTGCAAGTAACTCTTTTGAGGTGGCGCACACGAGTCCACATATTCACCATATCAATACACCACTATGGATCCGCTCCCATCTCCCTACGAGAACGCCATCCATAGCACTCACGCTTATCTTGCGTATTTTAGAGTATCCACTTTCACTTGTCTATGAACTGATATAAGCAACCCAGAAGTCCTTTTCCGCGGACACGGCTATTCGAATAGATGATGTTAACCCTGCAGGGGTGTACTTCTTCATACATGTTTCCACCACTTAGCGTCTGCACACGACATGTGCTCGGCAGACTTCAAGCGAAAGCCGACGTGGGTGTAGACCACGACCTACTTAAACACTCAAGTCTCTAGTCCAGGTTTATCGCCTATTCGGGTTCCATCCATGAGGAGATCCGGCCAGAGTTTCGCTCACAGCCCCAAACGATGTGAACAGGGTTCCCGAGACACCAAACGGGCATCCGGTACACCGTGCCACGTACCTACCGCATCACAGCCCACCCCTACGGTCAGCGCTGTCCACGGCCTCCAGTAAGCTACAAACACCAGAAACTACTTGCAACTCCTGGACAGAGGACTAGGGTGAATAAGAAGTCGAGCGGGGTCATATTTCAGGACCCAATGTATGGTAGTAGCTGAATCATGGATCACAAACACAGAACTCAGTTCCTGAGGACGGCTGCAATGAGACAACCCACCATGTACTCCTACATGGCCTCTCACCGCTACCTTTACCAAATCGTGTTCACACACTTAGCTCTCAACGGTAGGACATGTTCACACACCTCTGATTCATCCCCGATGAATCAAACCTGACTCAACTCTAAGCAGTAGCAGGCATGACAAACAAACATGAATGAGTAGGCACAACAGGGCTCAAACAACTCCTACTCATGCTAGTGGGTTTCATCTATTTACTGTGGCAATGACAGGTCATGCAAAGGGATAAAGGGGTTCAGCTACCGCAGCAAGTAACAGATGAATCGATGTTGTCCTAATGCAGTAAAAGAGAGCAGGAGCGAGAGAGTGGGATTTTATCGGAATGAACAAGGGGGGTTTGCTTGCCTGGCACTTCTGAAGATAGCATTAAGTCTTCATCAGTGTCAACGATCACAACGTCGGAACATCATCTACCGGGAGGGAACAGATACCGGCAACAAAGAAGAAATACAATCAATGCAATGCACACTATGATGCATGCTCATGACATGGCAATATGAATGTGTTTTGAGCTAATGCAACTAGCAACAGATTAAATGAAGTTGGTTTGAATACAAGATTCAAATTCAAACTCCATATGTGATTATTCAAATGCCATTTAATTGATTTGTGCTAAACAGCAGCTATAAGTTGTTCTAACATGCATGAAAATGGTACAGATGGATTCCTTGAATTTTTCTGATAATTTTTCATATATAATTTATTTAATTTGGAGTTACGGTTGAATTTCCATGAATTTTAGAAGTTTATACAATTTTCTGGAATTTCCTGATTATAATAAATCCAGTAAATGATTTAACTGCGTCAGCCTGACGCCAGCATGACGTCAGCGAGTCAACGGCCAGGTCCAGGTCAAACCTGACGTGCGGGGTCCACACGTCAGTGACACAGGATCTAATCCCGGTCAAACCCAGCGCTGACTGGGGTTTGACCAGGGGTGGGGCCCACTGTCAGTGGCTGTAGGTTGCTTAACTAGCTGGGTTAGCTCCTAATGACGGAGCCACGTCAGCTCCCGCCGGAGTTTCGCCGGCGGTGACCTCGAACCGCGGCGGAGTTCGCTCGGAACTCGCCAGAGTCGACGGATCGACGCGCCAGGGGCACCAGAGGATAGCCCGTGCCCGTGCGCATCTAGGGGGACCAACGGGAGGTGCGGGGGTGGCCGGAGTTCGCCGGAGTGGAACCCGCGGCGGCTGCCGGAGTTCGGGTCTCAGCGAGATCGGCGCTGCGGTGCACGGGAGGACGAGTGGTTAGGTGCTTTGGGTTCCTGGGAACACGCTGAGGATGACAGCGTGCTCGGACGTGACACATGTGGGTTCTAGCCGCGACAGAGACATGGACGGCGGCGAGCAAGCTCCGGCTACGGTGGGATCGAGGCTACAGGGCGCAATCGAGGCGGAGAAGAGAGAGGGGAGGCGTAGGAGCTCACAGTGAGTTCGAAGAGCAGGTCGGCGTGCTCGGGGAGACGGCGGAGAGGATGAATCGGACGGCGGCATCCGGCGGCCGTGGTCGGGGAAGAAGCGCCGCGGCATCGTCTTGGGGCATCCGGGCTTCGGTGGGTTGACGTAGAGGGGCTTGGGGTCCGGGCGGAGCTCGGGTACGAAGAGAGGGAGCGAGGAAGTGGCTGTGGCCGCGGTGGTTGCGAGCGACGTCGGCGGCGGCTCTCGGTGGGGGGGGGGACAGAGGAAGGGGAGAGATCCAGAGAGAGAGGAGAGGGGCACGGGGAGAGTAGGAGGGCTAGAGGGTTGCGTGGCGCTCGGGAGAGGCATCCAGAGGAGGAGGAGGCAGCCAGGCAGGGAGGAGGTGGCCGGGGCGCGTGGCCGCGCGCGTCGGACGCGTGCCCGCGCGCGTCGGGCGCGTGCCCGTGTCCTTCTGGCGAGGGAGGAAGACGACAGGGGGGAAGCGGCGGTGGGCTGGGCCGCTGGAGGAGCTGGGCCGGCTGGGCTGCCAGGTGAGCGCCAGGTAGTTTTCTCTCCTCTCTGCTTTTCCTATTTATGTTTTTATTTATTTATTTTGTTCTGTGTTGTTTTAGTTTAGTAAAATACTAAACCATTTTATAAAATCCTGAAAATAGTTATGTGGCTAGAACTAAAATATACCAAACCACATAAAATGTTCCAGTATTATTGGACATATATTATTTATATATCAAATATATATCCAATGCAAATAGTTATTGAATTAATTCAAGGGCCCAAAATAAATGTTTCAGTCACTCCAAAAATATTGGTTTGCATTTAATTCTTGCCAATATTTTTCAAAGCTGAAAAGGAACATTTCCTTGGACTTCTTTGAGAAGATTTTAATGTTGATCATTTTTAGAAGGTTTCTGAGGCTTTGAAAATTCCTCAATTCAAATTTCATTTGAATTTAAACATGATGCACACACTAGGCAGCACCAGAAGCTAGGGATGTGACAACTCGCCCCCACTAAACAAGAATCTCGTCCCGAGATTCAAGCGTAGGGTAAGACGAAGGGAAAACGCCAACTAACATAATCTTCACAATCCAGGGTGCACTTCAAATGAACGTTGATTCGATCACCATCATTGTCTCGAATCTTGCTCTGAGAACTCCATCTAACACGACCACGAGAGGAGGAGACTCTAGAAGGATCGATCTTCTCGAAGCTCGAACAACTTAGGATCAACTCGCAGAATGAGGCATAGTAACACCACTCGAGCTAAGACACAAAACACACATCTAGAGGGATGGAGTGGAACAAATGACGAGGGTTCACTAGGTAGACAACAATTCCACGCTAAAAAGGGTGGTGAATGGTTGTCAACGTAGCGAGGAGTTGAGTTTCCATGATACCATAACGATGCACCTTAGGGAAGGTGACTCGTAGAAATATCCCCTTAAGTGGCAAAAAGAATTACCTTTGATTTAGAGATCATTGAAACTCTTTAAACCAGCCTAAGGCAATTCTCGAGCGATCGTTTGGAGGGGGTCGGTAGAATGGCATACTCGGACTTGGATGATGTGGATTACCTTGTTGAAGACAACGTAATGGACGAATTTGCTTACCACCGGAAATGGAAGAGACCCATGGAAGAATGGCACAGTGGCGGTGCAAGCTGGGAACAAAATGCAAATGCTGGGAATGATTCTGGTAACTGGGGAAGAACCCAACAATAGAGAGTGAATTCATTGTTTGAAGGTTATAGCATAATCGAGGAAACTGAGAGCAATCCCAGTTAGTGCCGATGATAACACCTAGCGCTTGCACGTGCTCTCAAGAACTTGAGCATTTCCAAATTCATCAAGGTTTTACCAACATCCGTGTCAAGGATCCTGGCAACACAACTTACTACCATGATGAATACCGGTGGAAGATGCAGATGCAAAGGAAGATAACACCTTCTCAGATTTCACCTTAGCGAGGCCAAGGAAACAAAATCTGGATGATCGACCGAGAGACATTTAGCACTCCGCTTCTAATGTTCTCCTTGATGTGCTAGCGTAATCCATAGACAATTATGGTTTGATATCTAGAACATCAAGTAAAAGGTCGGACTTCGGGAGCACAAGAATCCATAAGGAACAACTACTAGAATAAGTTCTACGAGATCCTTATGGGGAGGTGGCCAACTTCTCCAATCAAGATACTACAATATTAGGTCTCCCGGCGGGGTGTGTTGGCCACGACATCCACTTTACCGGTTTCCGAGGGACCGATATTATAGTTCTTGGGAAATGTTCCAACCATCATATCTGCCTGAGATTCAGATCTGGTTGGTGTCAAGATATTCCAGACTCATCGAGTCTAGGAAGAAAAATGAAAGTTTGCAACACAAATCGACTAAACGACGTTGCGAGATTCTCGGGGAATGAACTACGATAGTAAGCTTCAAAACATGAGTTGGTTCTGCTACAAACATGTGAACACGTTGTCCAAGACAAGCATGACCACAAAGTAGTCTTATAATAAAACACTACCGAGTTCTGGTTGGGGAACCATCATCGAGGATATCAAAGTTTTGTACAAATCCGTCTGGTACCTTCGGGACTAGCACTTAGAACTTATTAACCTTGAACAAATCAATCAGTGGCTTGGTGTGCTAGGGACACATATAGAATGGAGGTTGCAAGTCTCCAAACCACAGAATACTTCGCACATGTGTATGACTGACTTGGGATGATTCCAGAGGAAGCAAAACTAACTTTCTCAAATTCACGGCGGCAACTTTCACCAAATGCACGTGTATAAGAGGAAGTCACTCCTTTCATCAAACAAATACTTCATGAGCTAGCATGAAGAAAATGCTTTCAAAAGTTTCCAACACTAACTTATTGTCCAACAAGATCTTGGAGAAGATAAAATGATGTTGATGGGCTCAACAACAAATCATCGAGATTTCCATGAAGATGGAATTCCACGACTTGGTGAACAAGGTGATAGCATTGGTCAGACCAAAAGATGTAATGGTGTATGCTCGAGGAAAATCCACGAGTAAGACAATATTACAAACATCGTTGGTTCTGATTTGATTTGACGATAGCCCACACTCAAATCGAAGGATTGATAAGACAATAGGTCCAGCAACTGATCACAGGGACCAATCGATGAAGATATCATCTTTCGTCAACACACACTACACCAGAATATCCCTTTGGAACGAACTAAGTCAGGCAAGCTTTTATCTTCCAACTCTCCAAGTTGTTGTCTAGCTTAACCAACTAGCTCAGGGATATCCAACACAGATTCTTGGAGAAAGAGTGGTTCACAAGAAACCAACTTGATCACGAGCTCAACATAACAGTCAGGAAACAACCCGGTAACACTTCCAAGAAGATATTTGGAAAGTCACGAACCACCGGTATGTTACTAAGCTTGAGGACAATCTTGCTTTTGAGGGCAAGACGGCATGATCAAATGAGTGAGGACTTGAAATAATTCCTAACTCATTGGTCGAGGAGTGCACCAGAAATAGGGACTAGGTAGTACGATCAGTCTTAGGGTGAAGATTCAATAATCAACACGCTAAGAATGAGGTTATCGTCCATTTAACTACCAAGAAACAAGGTTGCTAGGAGTATTGAGTTCACACATCACGATTCACTTGTCGGCACTCCGGTTACAATAACACGGAAGCGAGAAATGAAAATGATGGCGAGAAGTATCACTACATCAAGAATTCACAAGGGCTGGAGCAATTCTCATGAAAATCCTGACATAAAGGGGGTGATACTCCAGGGTAGAACAGAATCAAAAGCTGGATTGGCATTTGATCTGCGGAATACAACTAATTTGACCCAATCCTAGATATGGATGAGGTACTGGAGTTTGTTTCTCCAAGTCATTCAGGAAAGAATGGTTTGACGGACCACAAGAGTAATAGGCATCGATAAACGAACGCACGCATACTCTTGACTATCAATTGATAGACGAAGGTCAGTAGACAACTAAAGAGGGACAACTCAAAGGAACATATAACTTTCTGAGTTGTGGATGCATAGATTAGTATGCCGAACCAAGTTCAACATAATTCTTCCGGATAACCCATGCAGAAAGGTAGGACTGGCAGAGTCACAAAATAGAATCGAGATCTCATCAGGAGCACTCTGATTGTGATCTTTCGATCAGCGAGGAACTTCTGCCATAAGCAGTTCATGGTATTTGGAAGAACGATATACCACGAACCTCGAGAACTATCGCAAGGTTACTAATATCCTAAAGGCACTAGCAATTACTATCAACATGAAGTAAGTAGGGTGAATCTTGGGCTCAGAAACCCAGAAGTAGAATGCCTACTACTAAGTAGCATCACGGAATGCTTTTGAGAATAAAGGCCAGAATCATCACACTGGGACACAAATCATGGCTAGACCACTAGATGATCCCCTAAGACACCTAGGGTCATAATAATAACTCCAACATAAAGGTCGAGGCAGTAGAGTACCTCAACTCAACAATTTGTGTGATTAACCTGGCCTAAAAAGACATTGAAACCAGAGGAAAAGGATTTTGCAAATGCATCAGACTCTTTAGAAACCTGGGATGACTCGGACAGCATAACGGCTGTAAAAGCTCAAAAAGTTTGGAGACATACTACAAAATGGTGGCATAACCACTCAGAAGCACAATATCAAGGTTTCGAGATCAACAATTAACATACGGAAGTAGTAGGAACTGAACTGAGACTTAAATCCAACAATCTATAAGTCTACGGATTAGTAACACGTGATCCTGATAAAAAGAAGAGATAGCCTAGTTCTTAATCCCCGTAGGAAAGATAAGATGACTCAGATCAGAAGGGCATGAGGTATAAGGAGTAAAAAGAGCCTTATGTTCCATCCCACAATCAATTCCCTTATATAACTAAAGAATTTCTAGACTCAACTTCGACCAGTTTGGCTTGGTAATCCTACAGGCAGTCAAGCTCTGATACCAACGCTGTCAGGACCCCGACTCAATGCCACATCGATCTAGCATGTAACACCTCATATCACTTTGCGGCCTCACGCACGGTATTCCCACGGGTGTCGCCTTACCTTTGCCCGGGACCGTTTGCGCCTTTTGGCACACGTATATGACAGTGTCGCTAGCATCCATATGATAAGGAGCCCGGGCTGACATGGCTAGTCGTAAACCCAAAGTGGCACAGACTTACAGGGACAGGCATCCATGACCCAGCATCGAACGTGTCGGTCATCAGCGAGTGAATCCAGGCTGTAGCACTGGGCTAGCAGGACTCCGGTGAACCGGGCTGTAGCGGGCTAACAGGACTCCGGTATTCATCGCGTGGCATTTCCCCGAGGGGACAGACACAGGAACGAAGAAGGACACATGCCGGCCAGCCTAAGTGTTCCGGAGCAGTAGCAAGCTACCCTGGCTCGATGGAAACACTAGGAGACATTTCCCGGTAAGAGGGGCTACTAAGGATAAACAACTAGATAGTCAGATCCCACACATACCAAGCATTTCAATAACATACACACAATATGCTCGATATGTGTAAATACAACATGGCATCACAACATGACTCTTCAACTCAAGTATTTATTCATTAGGCTCCGAGGAGCGAGATATTACAAACATAGGTCTCATGACCCAACATTCAGAGCATACAAATCAAAACACAAGCGGAAGCTATCATGTCTGAGTACAGACATCTATAAATGAAAAAGGCTGAGAAGCCTGACTATCTACCAAATCCTGCCAAGGCACAAGATCGTAGCTGAGGTAACAAGCTAAACGTCGAAGTCCACGCGAAACTACTAGTGAGACTGAATTCTCTCTGCAAAAACATAAAATAGGCAAACGTGAGTACAAATGTACCCAGCAAGACTTACATCAGAACTATCTACATATGCATCATTATCAACAAAGGGGATGGTGGGGTTTAACTGCAGCAAGCCAGCTTTGACTCGGTGGCTATCCTGAACTACGACTGCAAGTAACTCTTTTGAGGTGGCGCACACGAGTCCACATATTCACCATATCAATACACCACTATGGATCCGCTCTCGTCTCCCTACGAGAACGCCATCCATAGCACTCACGCTTATCTTGCGTATTTTAGAGTATCCACTTTCACTTGTCTATGAACTGATATAAGCAACCCAGAAGTCCTTTTCCGCGGACACGGCTATTCGAATAGATGATGTTAACCCTGCAGGGGTGTACTTCTTCATACATGTTTCCACCACTTAGCGTCTGCACACGACATGTGCTCGACAGACTTCAAGCGAAAGCCGACGTGGGTGTAGACCACGACCTACCTAAACACTCAAGTCTCTAGTCCAGGTTTATCGCCTATTCGGGTTCCATCCATGAGGAGATCCGGCCGGAGTTTCGCTCACAGCCCCAAACGATGTGAACAGGGTTCCCGAGACACCAAACGGGCATCCGGTACACCGTGCCACGTACCTACCGCATCACAGCCCACCCCTACGGTCAGCGCTGTCCACGGCCTCCAGTAAGCTACAAACACCAGAAACTACTTGCAACTCCTGGACAGAGGACTAGGGTGAATAAGAAGTCGAGCGGGGTCATATTTCAGGGCCCAATGTATGGTAGTAGCTGAATCATGGATCACAAACACAGAACTCAGTTCCTGAGGACGGCTGCAATGAGACAACCCACCATGTACTCCTACATGGCCTCTCACCGCTACCTTTACCAAATCGTGTTCAGACACTTAGCTCTCAACGGTAGGACATGTTCACACACCTCTGATTCATCCCCGATGAATCAGACCTGACTCAACTCTAAGCAGTAGCAGGCATGACAAACAAACATGAATGAGTAGGCACAACAGGGCTCAAACAACTCCTACTCATGCTAGTGGGTTTCATCTATTTACTGTGGCAATGACAGGTCATGCAAAGGGATAAAGGGGTTCAGCTACCGCAGCAAGTAACAGATGAATCGATGTTGTCCTAATGCAGTAAAAGAGAGCAGGAGCGAGAGAGTGGGATTTTATCGGAATGAACAAGGGGGGTTTGCTTGTCTGGCACTTCTGAAGATAGCATTAAGTCTTCATCAGTGTCAACGATCACAATGTCGGAACATCATCTACCGGGAGGGAACAGATACTGGCAACAAAGAAGAAATACAATCAATGCAATGCACACTATGATGCATGCTCATGACATGGCAATATGAATGTGTTTTGAGCTAATGCAACTAGCAACAGATTAAATGAAGTTGGTTTGAATACAAGATTCAAATTAAAACTCCATATGTGATTATTCAAATGCCATTTAATTGATTTGTGCTAAACATCAGCTATAAGTTGTTCTAACATGCATGAAAATGGTACAGATGGATTCCTTGAATTTTTCTGATAATTTTTCATATATAATTTATTTAATTTGGAGTTACGGTTGAATTTCTATGAATTTTAGAAGTTTATACAATTTTCTGGAATTTCCTGATTATAATAAATCCAGTAAATGATTTAACTGCGTCAGCCTGACGCCAGCATGACGTCAGCGAGTCAACGGCCAGGTCCAGGTCAAACCTGACGTGCGGGGTCCACACGTCAGTGACACAGGATCTAATCCCGGTCAAACCCAGCGCTGACTGGGGTTTGACCAGGGGTGGGGCCCACTGTCAGTGGCTGTAGGTTGCTTAACTAGTTGGGTTAGCTCCTAATGACGGAGCTACGTCAGCTCCCGCCGGAGTTTCGCCGGCGGTGACCTCGAACCGCGGCGGAGTTCGCTCGGAACTCGCCAGAGTCGACGGATCGACGCGCCAGGGGCACCAGAGGATAGCCCGTGCCCGTGCGCATCTAGGGGGACCAACGGGAGGTGCGGGGGTGGCCGGAGTTCGCCGGAGTGGAACCTGCGGCGGCTGCCGGAGTTCGGGTCTCAGCGGGACCGGCGCTACGGTGCACGGGAGGACGAGTGGTTAGGTGCTTTGGGTTCCTAGGAACACGCTGAGGATGACAGCGTGCTCGGACGTGACACATGTGGGTTCTAGCCGCGACAGAGACATGGACGGCGGCGAGCAAGCTCCGGCTACGGTGGGATCGAGGCTACAGGGCGCAATCGAGGCGGAGAAGAGAGAGGGGAGGCGTAGGAGCTCACAGTGAGTTCGAGGAGCAGGTCGGCGTGCTCGGGGAGACGGCGGAGAGGATGAATCGGACGGCGGCATCCGGCGGCCGTGGTCGGGGAAGAAGCGCCGCGGCATCGTCTTGGGGCATCCGGGCTTCGGTCGGTCGACGTAGAGGGGCTTGGGGTCCGGGCGGAGCTCGGGTACGCAGAGAGGGAGCGAGGAAGTGGCTGTGGCCGCGGTGGTTGCGAGCGACGGCGGCGGCGGCTCTCGGTGGGGGGGGGGAACAGAGGAAGGGGAGAGATCCAGAGAGAGAGAGGAGAGGGGCACGGGGAGAGTAGGAGGGCTAGAGGGTTGTGTGGCGCTCGGGAGAGGCATCCAGAGGAGGAGGAGGCAGCCAGGCAGGGAGGAGGTGGCCGGGGCGCGTGGCCGCGCGCGCCGGGCGCGTGCCCGTGTCCTTCTGGCGAGGGAGGAAGACGACAGGGGGGAAGCGGCGGTGGGCTGGGCCGCTGGAGGAGCTGGGCCGGCTGGGCTGCCAGGTGAGCGCCAGGTAGTTTTCTCTCCTCTCTGCTTTTCCTATTTCTGTTTTTATTTATTTATTTTGTTCTGTGTTGTTTTAGTTTAGTAAAATACTAAACCATTTTATAAAATCCTGAAAATAGTTATGTGGCTAGAACTAAAATATACCAAACCACATAAAATGTTCCAGTATTATTGGACATATATTATTTATATATCAAATATATATCCAATGCAAATAGTTATTGAATTAATTCAAGGGCCCAAAATAAATGTTTCAGTCACTCCAAAAATATTGGTTTGCATTTAATTCTTGCCAATATTTTTCAAAGCTGAAATGGAACATTTCCTTGGACTTCTTTGAGAAGATTTTAATGTTGATCATTTTTAGAAGGTTTCTGAGGCTTTGAAAATTCCTCAATTCAAATTTCATTTGAATTTAAACATGATGCACACACTAGGCAGCACCAGAAGCTAGGGATGTGACAGCGCCCAAGGCCACAGGCTGATGGGGCTCGCGGCTCGCCCCTTCGCTTCTGTGCTAAGCCAAGTCCGGGCGCACCTTGGGCCCGAGGGCTACTATCGGTGTTCTGGGAATGGGGGTCCCCAGACTTGCCTGCCTGCGGCCTGCAGCGTGGCTCGAGTGGTGGCCCAGTACGACCCAAGCTCAAGACCCTCACGAGGGTCCAAGCCTCACAGGGCGGACGACGTAAGGCTTCCTCAGGAACGGCCTCACCAGGCAGGCTCGCGAGGAGGCGGAGAGATCAAGGCAAGGGTACCTCGTGAGGTGCTCGTGACGCAAGCCATGACGATCGAGACCAGGCGGGCGCCGGCCTGTACAGTGTCCTTGTTTCCTCTTTGGTGCAAAGGGGACAAGCACAGACCAAGGCATCAGGCAAAGGCTACCATTTCAGTGCAAAGAGACCAAGACCAATAGAGCGGTCGGACAAAGGTCACCGTGGAGCCCAAGACGGCGTCATCGCCAGTGCCTTTGGCAGCCGAAAACCAACTTTAGTCAGGATAAGTTGTACTAGAAGTTCCCCTTCAAAATGGCCGTTGTTGGCGCCCTTCCCGCTCAATATCTGGGAAGAGGACCAGGGCCTCTATATATAGGGCTAGCCATAACAGTAGGAAGGCATCTTGGATCGAGTCCTTCCCAAGAAGAACGCCACCACAAGAACATCCCTCACGAGGCTGTTCTTCCTCTGTACTGTTCATCACCAGCCCCTGAGGCAATCCACACACCACACACTGGAGTAGGGTATTACACCGCAATGGTGGCCTGAACCGGTATAAACCTCGTGTCCCTTGTGTTTTTCATCTTGCTAGCTTAGATTCTCAGCGAGGCGTTGGAACATGGATCGGTAGGGGAGAGATCTTCGCGTGCACCCCAGAGTTCGAACCTTAAGGGTTTTGCCGGAACCCCACATCTGACAGCACTGCTCGCACGCGTCCCGTTGAGCCTCCACAGAGGACTTCTCATGCTCGTCCCATCTAATCAAACAGTTGCACGCACGCCACTGAGTATGGTTAAATATTGACATGGTTCATATAATACAACTGTTTGTGATACTAACGTGTCAACTTTTTGTTTCAAAAAGGACTTTGTTGGCTACTAATGTGTGCGCCTCTTCTCAAACTAGACGATTTTTTTACAGCGGCATATATGTGCCATGTCATGAAACCATGCCAAGTTTCATGTTTTTTGGGTGAGTTTTTGATTTACTAGGATTTAAAAAACGAGGTTCTCAATGTTTTAGGACGACGGCAAGTTTGTAATTCATTCACATTCCTTAAATGAGACCTAAACATGCACCCAATGACACATGTACGATTTCCCACCCATTTTGCTTCACTGGAGCATGTGCTTGTAGTTCAAATTTGTATTATGGACTACATTAAATGCATAGAAAACTTAATTAGTAATATATACAATGGCCAAACGAACCCTAAACAGTTCCAAATTTCGGCACGACACTCCTGTTATTCTATGTTGCATGTAGAAAAAAAGTTCAAGGCTTGAAGAGGCAACGATTATAGTTTCGCCCACCAAAACCACGAGGGTTGTGAGAAGCTTCGGTTTGTAAGAGGCTTGTAATATAGCTTCGCCCAAATTGGACAATTATATGTACCATGTAGTGACAGCCTGCCAAGTTTCACGGTTTCCTGGTGAGTTTTGGATTTACAAATATTTATAAATCGAGATTCGCAATGTTTGTGGCTAAGGCAGGACGGCGAGATGGTTGAATTAATTCCCATTCGTTCCATGGGACCTAAACATGCACCCCAAGGACACACATGTACGTTTTTTCTAGCCATGTTGGTGCACTGGAGCATGTATTTGTAGTTCAGATTTGAATCACGGACATGAAATGCCTAGAAAACTCAAAAGGGTCAAACAAACCCTGAATAATTTCAAAGTTCAGCGTGAATCTCCTATTTTTTGTGTTGCGTGTAGAAGAAAATACGAGCCAAGAAGAGGGAGTGTTTGGCCCACAAGGGGACACGTTTCCCTATCAAAACCACGAGGGTTCTTGCGACAAGCTCCGGCTTGTAAGAGGTTTGTAATAAAGCTTGGCCCAAATTGACAATGTTTTTACCATGACATATATGTGCCATGACATAACACCTGCCACCTTTGATGACTTTCTTGTGAGTTTTTGATTTATGGGGATTTAAAAACCGAGATTCCAAATGTTTGAGGACGAGCCAGGACGCGGTAAGGTTGTAACCCGTTCCCATTCCTGGCATGGGACCTAAACATGCACCCAAGGACACATGTATAATTTTTCTAGCCATTTTGGTGAACTAGAGCATGTATTTGATGTCTAGATTTGAATTATGGATATTAAATGCCTAGGAAACTCAATTAGTGTATAAGAAGTCCAAACAAACCCTGAATAAGCTTAAATTTCGGCATAGATATCCTGTCATTCAATGTTGCCCGTAGAAGAAAATACAAGGTGAAAAGAGGTAGTGATTATGTTTCGATAACAAGGGGAACACATTTGCCTATCGGAACCACAAGGCTTCTTTGAGAGAAGTTCTAGTTTGTAAGAGGTTTATAATAAAGCTTGGCCCAAATTGGACAATGTTTTTACCACGACATATATGTGCCATGACGTGACACCATGCCTACTTTCATGACTTTCTGGTGAGTTTAGGATTTACGGGGATTTAAAAACCGAGATTCTAAATGCTTGAGGATGAGCTAGGACGCCGGTACGATTGTAATACGTTCCCATTCCTGGCATGAGAGCTAAACATGCACCCAAGGACACATGCATGTATAATTTTTCTAGCAATTTTGGTGAACTGGAGCATGTATGTGAGGTTCAGATTTGAATTATGGACAATAAATGCCTAGGAAACTCAATTAGTGTATAAAAAGGCCAAACGAACCCTGAATAAGTTTAAATTTTAGCACGGATATCTTGATGTTCCATGTTGTCGGTAGAAGAAAATACAAGGCGAAAAGAGGCAGTGATTATCGTTTCCCCCACAAGGGGGACATGTTTCCCTATCGGAACCACGTGGCTTTCTTTGAGAGAAGCTCCGATTTGTAAGAGGCTTGTAATAAAACGTGCGCCAAAATGGACGAAAAAAACTCCTCGGAATATATATATGCCATGTCATGACACATGCCAAGTTTCACGATTTTCGGGTGAGTTTTGGATTTACTGGGATTAAAAAACCGAGATTCTTCTCACGAAATGTTTTCAAATAGCACACGGTTCACTCATGAAAGCCGTGTGCCTACCAAACCGTGGCCGATGCCCCCCTCCCCCTGCTGCGTACGTGATCTGAGTCGTGCATTCTGATTGGCCAGAACCCAAACCCCACGGATCGTACATCTGCACCATTGGATGCTCCCAGATCGAACGGCAAGCCTCAGCCCTTTTGACATCACATGCAGTACATGGGTAAGCACTATGCGCATGTGTCGTGCTAGCTCACGCTTCCTTCTCTTCTACGTTTTCTAAATAGGCTATTGTTTCCCGCCACTCTCCCATCGATTTCCCGCCTCTTCTCCCATCGGTTTCCCGCTACCAGTGTTAGTGCTCATTGAAGGCTAGGCGGTGACACACCAGCCATGTAAATATCGCACACAGTTCCTAAAAGAACAAAATTGCGTGATAGGAGGGAGTAGGTCCCATAGGGTGACCAGCGTGCAACGCCTTAAAGGCAAGGAGGCAATTCCTGTCAGCAAGGTGCCGCTTCCCATCCGCTAGCCTAGTCGAATAGAACGCATAAGTTAAGCATGCTCGGGCTGGAGTAGTCCAGGGATGGGTGACCCGGTGGGAAGTTGCATATCTCAAGATTCATTTAATTGTTAGGTTATGTTTTTGCTGTAAAATCACCACGATTGCGCAAGTGCGAGCAAATGGTGCAGGTACTGGGTTAACCGTGTATGATGCAAGTGCGCTGTAAAATCACCACGACTACACAAGCGCGAGGAAATGCTGTAGATAGTGGCTTAACCGTGTGCGATGCAAGTGCGTTGTAAAATCACCACGACTGCGCAAGCTAAAGGCGGGTAAGTTTATTTAGAAATTAGGAAGAACGTGTGCGATAGACCAGTTAGCTAGAAATATAAAAACAAACTACCCGCCTTGAGCATTTCAAAAATCGGCGGTTCCACTACTTTTCCTTATTATCACCATGACTGCGCAAGCTAAAGGCGGGTAAGTTTATTTAGAAATTAGGATGAATGTGTGCGATAGACCAGCTAGCTAGAAATGTAAAAACAAACTACCCGCCTTGAGCATTTCATAAATTGGCGGTTCCGCCACTTTTCCTTAATATCATACACGCGTATTCTTATTGGACCATGCACGATCTTGGGCACTCCCGCCCGGCATCAATTCCTTTACCCAAATTTTAGAAGCTGATGTACTTCAACCGTCACCCACACTCCTCTAGCACCAACCTTATAGTAAAATTGCAGTAGCCGAGGCCTTTGAACTGTCGCCCTCCCTCGTCCACCGCCATCTCCACCCACCATTACTAAAATTTTCAGTAGCCACGGCGTATCCTAAAACACCACCATCCCCCTCAACAGTCCCCCCCCTCGAGCTCTAGCTCGCGGCCGCCGCCAACCCATGTCGGTCTGCCCGTTCCTCCTATGTTCGATAATAAAGTTCAAGTTTCCCAATGATTCCCATATTGTCGCCCCACTCCCCTTAGTTTTTTGATGAGGCATGCATTGTCCCTCCTTGCCAAATCCTCATCCCTTGCTCCAGGATGTCATAGCCTAAGCTCGACCACGTATCTCGGGGAGCCCGACGAGCGTTCGGCCAAGAAGAGGTTTATCATGGCCTGTCCGGTGGACGTTGGCGAGGTGGCCGCCATTCGCCCTGACCTGTCGATCCTAGAGCAACACATCGCCGCGGAAGCCAGCGAAGACGTTTACTAGGTTGCCATGTCGAAGGCTTCATGTCAGCGGGCTTGCGTATTACTGTATCTCGGGAAAGCTGGCTACGACATCAAGCTCGTCGACAGCGACGGCTTCACGCAGGCCATGTCCTAGGTTACGTGGCCCATCCCCAACCCCTTTGGTCCAACCGTCGTCGATCTCTTCGACAGCCCTGCCGCTGATCTCCTCCACCAAGCGGTCAAGGATTTGCGATCCTTATACGCCATCGAGCACATTTTGTCATTTCTGAAGTACACATTCTATGGCGCGGCTTGGGATCCTCAATAGCCAAGTCAGATCTCATCGACCATGACCACGACCACAAGGAGGGCACCCACAAAGGTTCTTCCAATGTGAAACAGCCCATCGGTGACATCAGAGAGTGCACCATGGGTTTGTGCTCGTCCAACTGGAAGGATCCCGTCCATGAAATGTGAGGTAACATCCTCTCAGTAAATCTTACCTTTTCTAGCTTGCCAACCCGTACCCTTTGTTGTAGTAGCATTTGTCGTGCGGTGTTATAACTGTGCCGTGTTTAATTATTTTACTTATGCAAAAAATGTATTGTTCAATAGGGCTATGTGATGTTTAAGTATGAATTGTCCACTTCAGTTTCACGAATGGCTATATTTGGTTGTTTATAGTGAGTAGATGCCTTGTTTATCTGTGTTTGGTTGTTAGGTTGGTTGCAGTGAGCATTTTTTTCCAGTTATCGAGCCAATGCCTTGTTTATATGTATTCGGTTCTTAGTTTGGTTGCAGTGAGCATTTGTCCAGTTATCAAGTAGATGCCTTGTTTATCTGTATTTGGTTGTTAGGTTGCTTTTTTAGCATTTGTCTAGTTTTCAAGGAGATGCCTTGTTTATCTGTATTTGCTTGTTAGGTTGGTTGCAGTGAGCATTTGTCCAGTTTTCAAGCATATGCCATGTTTATCTGTATTTGCTTGTTAGGTTGGTTGAAGTGAGACTCTATCCAGTTTTCAATGACTATATTTGGTTGTTATACTGATCATTTGTGTCTTGTTTATTTCAGTCATTCACAATGTGTTGTTCATTATGTGCAAGTCGGAACTATGACGCTCGACTGCGTCAATACCAGTTTAAACGGCTATATTTGGTTCCACTTATGCCTGGTGTAGTTAACACATGCCCTTTATTTCAGTTTTACACATTTATCCAGTGATGTGTAAGCATTACCTACGTTCTATTCATTTTCAACAATACCAGTTTGCATTGCAATATTTGATGGCTGTTAAGCTTGCTGTCGGTAACATTACCTTCCATTTTATATATGCTTTAACATCATGCTGAAACCAACACATTCAAGCTATCATTTGAAGATGATATTATTTCCCTTTGCTATATTTGTTTGATGTTAAGGTTGTTGTACTTATCATGCCTTTCCACTACATATGCAGGACAACGGGAGTGGCCACCATTTTCCGCCGAGGTTAGCTTCATCCCTCGGCTTGTACTCCCCCGTCGTTCCATAATGTAGTGCATATAGATCCAGGCCAGGACACTTGTTAGCTTCTAATATTGACTTGTTGCTTGTAGGTACATATGCCCTTGGCAAGGATCCGCACATCGACCCTTTTTGCATATGGGGCAATGAGATATTCATGAACAAGCATCAAGTGAGGAAACTGATAAGGATTATTAGCAAAAAGATGCGAATGGTGGCAAGCAAATTATTTGTTTATGCTCTATCCAACAGAACAGTAAGCTGTAGGATGCTAACTACAAACTCTGCAGCCTTCTCTTTTTACTGCCCATAATGAGTTTTTAGACAACAATGTATGAATCTTTTTCATTCGCAGTGGTTCCCGAAGTAGTTCACTCAAGATTACCTTGCAGAGTACATGATTGGTGGACACACAATGAAGGTTAAAGTATTTCATCCATACTACAATGAGCATCGAGAAGTCGTAATAAAGACAATGAAGGATGGACGGGCAGCCATCACAAGGGGTTGGCCTAGAGTCATGCGCGCATTACACATGGAGGAGGGCACAATATGGGCATTCGGCTTCAGCTTCTCCAGCAACCAGAATGTCTTTCGCCTCTCTCTTTACAGTCTTTAGTGCAACTGTGGTTCATCATTCTTTACTTGGTGCTTCTATAGTTCTTCAGTATATGTACATGTGCATCGAATTATGCATTCCTGGTTGAACCTATATTTGTAATAAACATGGTTGCACATGAACTAAGTGATTGCCTACCATCAAATTCAAAACATATGAATTTTAAATTAGGGATTAATAAGGGAATAATTAGGGATTAATCAGGGATTACACTGCACACGGTTGGCAAAAGCGAGATATCTGTGATAGACGTGGAGATCAGACACGTTTCTAGGATCCGCTACGTGTGCGATCAATCTCCACTGCACACACGATCAGTCAAGAAAAAACATGTGCGATCAATCTCCACTGCACACATGATCAGCCAAGAAAAAACGTGTGCGATTAACAACAGCATCGAACACAGTTCTTTCTTATTAAATGTTTGTGATCGTCACCTTATCACACACGCTCCGAAATTTGTGTTGTTGTGCGCATCGCAAAACGTTTGGTACTTCTTGGATTAACTGTGTGGGGTGTACATACTAATATAAACATATTCCTTGGATGGACTATGTGCAATGTACATACGAATGGAAAAGTTTAGTGGGGACTGACTGTGTGGGATGTACTTATGACCGGAAACGATTTCGCTTGTATAATTGTATTTTTTAGCACTACTGTATGTATAACCGTATTTGAGCGCTCGCCGGTCGCACACGACCTCATTTTTCCGAGCGTCTATGCCAGGAGGGCATATCCTCGATGGTTTATGGGTCGTGTGAGAAGGACCCCCCTATCGCCCACACTCACTTGGCGACGGTTCCAAATGTCATCGCGGAAAGGGGTTAAAACCCGTTTATATAGCACCGACGTGTACCAGTGCATCTCCAACGTATTTATAATTTTTTAATTGTTCCAAGCTATTATAGTATCAATATTGGATGTTTTATATGCAAATATATCAAATTATATATCAATTTTCGGGACTAACCTATTAACTTGTGCCAGTTGTTGTTTCTTGCTTGTTTTTGGTTTTCCAGGAAATTAGTACCAAACAAAGCCCAAATGCCATGAAACTTTTTGAGGATTTTTGGAGGAAGTCAGAAGGCGAAGGAGGTGGCCACTAGCCACTAGGGCGCGCCCAGGGGGGTAGGCTCGCCCTAGTGCCTCATGGGCTCCTCGTTGCTCCTTTGACCTAATTCCACCTCTATAAATTCTCCAAAATTGGGAAACCAACAGAGAGGCACGCAAAACACTTTTTCCGCCGCCGAAAGCTTCTATTCTCTTGAGATCCCATCTGGAGGCCTTTTCTGGTACTCTGCCGGAGGGTAATAGATCACAAAGGGCTTCTACATCAACCTTGCCGCCGCTCCGATGATGTGTGAGTAGTTTATCACAGACCTATGGGTCCATAGCTAGTCTCTAGATGGTTTCTTCTCTCTCTTTTATCTTCAATACAATGTTCTCGGTGTTGTTGGAGATCTATTCGGTGTAATCCTTTTTGCGGTGTTTTTGTTGGGATCTGATGAATTGTGGGCTTATGATCAGATTATCCTTGAATATTATTTGAGTCTTCTCTGACCTCTTTTATGCATGATTGTTATAGCTTTGTATTTCTCTCTGATCTATCCCTTTGGTTTGGCCAACTAGATTGATTTACCTTGCAATGGGAGAGGTTCTTTGTGATGGGTTCGATCTTGCGGTGCTCAATCCCAATGATAGAAGGGGACATGGCGCGTATTTGTATCATTGCCTTCAAGGATAAATTGATGGGGTTTATTCATATTGATTGGATTTACTTTGTCTACATCATGTCATGTTGCTTAAGGTGTTACTTTGTTCTTTATGATTAATACTCTAGATGCATGCTGGATGTCGGTCGATGTGCGGAGTAATAGTAGTAGATGAGGGCAGGAGTCGGTCTACTTGTCTCAGACGTAATGCTTATATACATGATCATTGCCTTGGATATCACCATGATTATTCGATTTTCTCTCAATTGCCTAACAGTAAAATATTTACCCACCGTATGCTATGTTCAAGATACAAGCCTCTAGTGAAAACTATGTTCCCCGGCTCTATCTTTATCATATATTAAAATAAAAAATACCTTGCTGCAATTTTATTTACTTTATTTTATTTTGTGTTTTTTATCTATCTATCACTACGAGATTTGATCCTTGCAATTATCTGCCAAGGGATTGACAACCCCTTGTTTGCATTGGGTGCAAGCATTTATTATTTTGTGTGTATGTACTGCTAACGAGGTGTTGCCTGGTTCTCCTACTGGATTGATAACCTTGGTTCTTAACTGAGGGAAATACTTATCTCTTATGTGCTGCATCATCCTATCCTCTTTCGGGAAATCCCAGTGTAGCTCACAAGTAGCAGGAAGAATTTTTGGCGCCGTTGCCGGGAAGACATCATCAACGTCTATCAGTTACCATCGCATAAACTTTCATCTCGTTGCATTTATTTTTATTTGCCATTTTCCTCTCATTTTCATCACCCTCACTTCTAAAATATTTTTACAAAAACGCAAAAATATTTTCCGTTTGCCTTTTTGCTTGTGTGCTTGTTTACTTGTTTTGTCGCGATGTCTCAAGAAAATATCAAGTTGTGTGATTTATCCAATACTAATAATAATGATTTTATTAGTATCCCGATTACTCCTCCCGCCACTAGTGCGGAGTCTTGTGATATTAATGCCGCTTTGCTAAATATTGTTATGAAAGAACAATTTTCTGGCAGTCCTAGTGAAGATGTTGCATCCCATCCGAACACTTCCGTTGAATTGTGTGATATGCAAAAGAAAAAAGATGCGGATAATGATATTGTCAAACTAAAATTATTTCTGTTCTGACTACAAGATCATGCTAAAACTTGGTTTTCATCCTTGCCATGAAATAGTATTGATTCTTGGGATAAGTGTAAGGATGCTTTTATTGCCAAGTATTTTCGTCCCGCGAACATTATTTCTCTTAGAAATCAAACTATACATTTTAAGAAACTTGAGCACAAACATGTTTGCCAATCTTGGCATAGGATGAAATTAATGATAAGAAATTGCTCTAATCATGGCTCAAGTTTATGGATGATCATAGAAATTTTTTATGCAGGATTGAACTTTGTTTCTAGAAATCTTTTAGATTCCGCCACAGGTAGTACCTTTATGGAAATCACATTAGGAGAAGCTACCAAATTTCTTGATAGTATTATGGCAAAATATTCACAATGGCATACTGAAAGAACTCATACTGGTAAAAAAGTGAATTATGTTGAAGAAATTAGTACTTTAAGTGATAAAGTAGATGCACTTATGAAAATGGCTGCTAGTAAGAGTGCTCATATTGACCCTAATGATGTGCCAGTGTCTACTTTTATTGAGAAAAGTAATGATCCTGCAGATGTGAATTTTGTCTCACGAAACAATTTCATAGTAATGCTTATAGAGGTAATTTTAACCCTATGTCGTTTCTTGGAAAATTCCTCTAATAATTATGGCAATTGCTATGGCAATTCATATAATAATAATAATAATAATAATAATAATAATAATAATAATAATAATAATAATAATAATAATAATAATAATAATAATAATAATAGGATGTCCACTGAACTTGAAAGTAATATTAAAGAATTTATTAATGCTGAAAAGGTTTTCAACACTATGATAGAGGAAAAATTGAGTAAACTTAATGATACATCTAGGAGCATGGATAGAATTGTTCATGATGTGGAAAATTTTAAATCTAAAATTTTGCCACCCAATCTCAAATCACGATGGTAAATACGGATGTTATTTGTCTATTAATATCTTTGATCCAACCTCCATTTGTCATTCCATCAGCTATTGTTTTCCTCACCCTAAGTACCGAAGGGATGGCAGAGAGGATGTCTAGGGCAAGATCCTATATGAATGCACCTTGAATAAATCTTATCATTTCAGGAGAAACTTCCTTTTTCATTACTGAGTTAAACTATTGTAGCCGCATTGGACAACTTCCTCTCATGTTGCTCCAAAAGGGTTTAACAAAATGCTCCATGCACGTTTCTCAGATGATCTCACTTTCCAGGCCAATTGAATACAGAGGCAGAATTCATGATTTCTAAATCTACTATACCAAGACCACCACTCTCTTTGGTCATGCACACTTGTTTCCAACTAACCAGGGAATAACATCTGTGTATGGTATCAACTTTCTAGACCTTGACTCATTGTTCACCAAAGGAGAGTAAAGAAACTGGCGGGGAAGGGTGGCCTTGAGCCATGGTGGACGCATATCGACACCCTTCCATTAGTTGGCCCATTGAAGAAGCCATAGAATGGGTCAGGAGGTTCTGGCACAACCTTCCTTTGATCCTACGGTGGTGGAAGATCCTGCTCCTCCTTCCCATGACAAGGCCAGCTAGACCACGAGCATGCCAGAATCGTCGAAGAAGCTGCTCGAGAGATTTAGCTGTCGAGCTTCCTCCTGGACAACGACCTCCTCCTAGCTTACCTCCTTTGTGGCTTGACCGAGTTCTACTTCGCCATGGTCCAATGCCCGGGCGCCGCGGTGCCAGTCGCAGGCTCTCCACGTCTACTTATGTGCCAGAATCATGACCACCATCAGCTATGGGGACCTCGCCCCTAAAGCTATGGCAAAATAGCTCACCACCGCCTTTGCCTTCACTCTCCTCATTCGACCTCGCCGCCGCAGCACTAACCACAACTTGAATTGATTAGTTTTGTGATGCTTCGTGGCAGGTTTAGATTGTTGCAGCAAATTATATATGTTTGTGCTATGATATTGGGTCTTTTAAGAAAAATCAAGAAGTGCAACACCTAGTGTAAATTAGTTGGTGTCTGCTATCAAGGTTATCTTAGTAATTTTCTTAAGCGTTATTTCAAGAAAAGATCTTACTCATCTCTCTTTTGTTCTTTTTCTTGTTTGCAGAAAGGTTAATGGCCATAAATTAAGTATCACATACCTTACATAAACACCCTTATAGAAATTGAAAAAATACATAAAAGTCTTTGAGGATGTCGAAATCTTCTTCCTCCTACATCCAGCATATGAAAAGCTCGTTGTCGCCACTTCACTTTTCTCTCAACGAAAAAACTTGTTAAACCATTCAATCAACATACTCCCACATGCATCCTGAACTATGCCATACCCTAGTAAAGATATGTCATCGCTGATAAGGGTTCTCCTATTACTCAAGTATTCCGCTATCTCATGGTTATTTATTTGTTTTTGTTGAATATGCAAAAGCATGTATATCATATACCCTCCATTCCATAATTATTGTCATGGTTTTTAGTTCAATTTGAACTAAAACCACGACTATGATTATGGAAGGAGGTAATATTAATAATGAATGAGGGTAAAGAACTGATCCACCTCAAGGCGTTACAGTTATCACACCTTGCCCACTCCGCCCGCAACTAGTGTTATGAAGTACTACTATATTGGGTTTTCAGTTATCACACCTGAGGACAAAAGAGGTTTGGGGTCAGCTGCGGATGTGGGAGGTGATTAAGAAGGTTGTGTTATTGATCATGTGGGTGAGTCTGTTCTTAAATTCTTACTTCTTATGCCACACCAAGAACTGTCTATATTGGGTTGCCAGAATGCACGTGAATTAATTGCGATAACCGCTTGGTATTTATGGTGGGATAGACGCATGTTGGTTCATGAAGGAAAGTCTCAAGATGTAAACCAAATTTCGATGGGGGTTCGTGCTATAACATAAAACTATGTTAATGCCGACTCCCCTAGTGCGACTAGTAAAAAGGAAGGATGGAGCAGACCTCCTATGAGTTCTGTTAAGCTAAATGTTGATGCTTATTTTGACCATGATCTGCTCAGGGGCACTGCTGGTGATGTACTCAGAGATGACAAAGGAAAATTCATTGTTGGTAGAAACTGAAAGATCGATTGGTGTGATGATGTACTGACAGCAGAAGCAATGGATCTTACGTTTGGTTTAGTTCTTGCATAAAAGGCGGGATGCAATCGTCTTGTTGTTAACTCTGATAATATGAAAGTCATTGACACAATGAAGAATGAAGGAGAATCTGCGGGAGCAGTGGCGGCAGTCTTCGATGGTTACCACTTCGTGGCATTTGATTTTCCTTTGACTAGATTTCAACATTGTAATAAGATAGCTAATAAGGTTGCTCATGAACTTGCTAGGCTAGCGAATTTTTTTATAACTAGAGATTGGGTTAAGGAGCCTATGAAGAATATTATACCTCTTCTTACAGATGATGTAACCATTATTTCCAATTAATAAAGTGGGTGTTTTAAAAAAAACTACTACTCCTCGCATTCTATGCACCTCAACACTGTACCAAAGAAGCTATCCATATCACCCCTGGAAAGTTCTTGTTCCCGGGCTTGGCTCTCATCGACAATCCTTTATATTACACATCTAAGCGAGGGTAGCACCCTCAAAAACGACCGTGTTTCGGTGTTTTCACAATTATATACTACCAGGTTCCTCCCTAGTTGGATTTCTTTTTCATGCGATCATCAATCATTTACACAGGCCTTTAGGTTAGTGTTTGTCCTACATATAAATATATTTAACAAATGAGAGAAATTGCTTTTCAAAATGAAAAGGAAGTCCCGTCAAAACTCCCTAGGCAAAAGAATGTGAAAAGAAAGAGAATAGAAAGAAGAGCAAAGCAACATGGCGACCCACATGGTGGTGAGTGCTCGTACACCGGTTTTATGCAACCTGGATTCTACACCATTTGAAAGCAAATCTGGGCTGATTTTCTTCTGACTACCATCGTCATAGCTGGGATGAAAATGTATAGACAACACAGAACCAACTGATTCATCCGGGGCGCATTTCAACCTCAGCTGACCTTTTCCCTGCTGTCCGCCCAATGAAGGCCGAAACCAGTAAAATCATTAATTAAGAGTTTTCTTTATAAATGTCACTCTCATCTTCACAAGAGCTGACAAGTAGCACACTGTGTGTGCCCTACGTGTCGCAACAGGTAGTTTTCCCTTTTTTGTAGATTTATTTATTCAAAATATTTTATCACTTGAAGTATGTGTACAGTTCACAAACCGTTTTTACCGTTAATTTCTCGCGTGGGGGTCTTCAAAACTAAATCCCTTGTTAATAGGTTTCGACGAACTTTCTTTCACGAGAAAACCAAAAAAAAAAAAAACCAGAGCCTGTAGCATGTTTTTTTATTTTCATCTTTTTCCCTTTCGAGAGGCACAGTTGTGCTTCTCGCGGGAAGCAAATCTGTGCTTCTATGAAATGCAAATTTGTGCTTCTCATGTAAGAAAAATACTAAAAAAAAAATCATTCCGGGAGGCACAGTTATGCCTCTAGCGGAAGCAAATATGCGCTTCTCAATGAAGCAACTAAAAATATGTGTTTTTCCTTTTTCGAGATGCACAACTGTGCTTATCGTGTAAGCAAATATGTGCCTCTTGGGGGAAAAATAACGCATTTCTCCTTTCCTAGAGGCACAAGTGCGCTTCTCGCGGTATCAAATATGTGCATCCACGAGAAGCATAGATTAGTTTTTTGCGCAATTGTTTTTTTATTCTTTTTCTTCCAAAACCTAGGAAAAATCGTAGAGCCGGAAAATCAGAAAAAAGAAACATCAAAAACCCGAAGACGTGTACACAAAAATTCCCAAGAAAGTGCCTAGCATGTGACATGTGGCAGTGGCTAGATGCACCATTTCGCACGCTCTCAGCCCACCAAAATGACCCTTGCGGCTTGCGGGCCTCCCGCAAAGGATATCCTTGATTAGAACAACTCTAGCAGACCTCGCAAAAAAGTCTCAACCCGCAAAATAATCGCCAAAATACGGGTCGGCGCGAACAAACCCCGTAAACGACTCCAAGCTGCAAATTTTTTTAAGGGACATGATAAAAAAGTCCCGATATGCAAAAACACAGTTTTCGCTTCCACTTCTACGGAGCCCTGCATCGTGAGGAAGCAGTTGGCGGGAGCCCAACTGCCACGAAAAACATCTGCGTCCGCGTCCCCGACCACCGTCTGCGCCGTCCTGACCGCCGCCCAGCCCGTCCCCGGCCTCCGGCCGCCCGTCCCCGGACGTCAGCCGCCCGCCCGCCCGCCCGCTCGTCCCCCGTCGGCTACCAGCCCCGGCGGCCCTCCCCGGCCGGCCCGGCCGCCCGCCCCGGCCAAATCGATTAAGCACGCCCGCCCTTGAATCGATTCCGATTCAGCTGGCTAGCTAGCTCGTCCGTCCACTAGAATCGATTCCGATTCAGCTAGCTAGCTAGCTCGTCCGTCTACTAGACTCGATTCTGATTCACACGTAGCTAGCTAGGTAGCAACTGGATTGATTCGGCTAGCTACGGCGACGGGCGGCTCCATATTTGTCCGTTTGGGCGACGGCGGCTCCGTATTTGGCCGTATGGATCGATTCGAGCTAGCTAGCTTCCTGCGAGTCTTCCTAGACGTCAGCGGCTTTGTATTTGTTTGTTTTATGCGTTGTCCGTCGGCTTCGTAGGATCGAGGAAGAAGAAGACATGAGAAAAAGAACAAATATTCGATTTTACAGTTTAAGTTTAAAGAGTCTGTTCTGCCGCAGCCCGCGCCAGCCCGTAAAGCGTGTTTTCCACAAACTGCAAATGTATTTGGCGGGTTGGTGGGATGCAGGGTCTGCTAGAGATGCTCTTAGTTGCTCTCAAAAACCGACTGACTTGTCTAACGATGATGCTGATGGAGGTGACTATGTCTCGCTTAAAGCAAGGTGGAGAGAACGATCGCCCACGCAGCACCGTGTCTGTGGGTAGGTGGGCTGCAAGCCTGCAACGAGTTTGTAGAAGTAGCATTGTTCATTTTCTTAACAAACATAGTGTGTCGTTGTGGCTGGAGCTGTCGGCCTCGACCGCGGCGATGCGGAATTGAATCATATCGGCGCAAGTGCCTATTCTCTTTTGTTTTTTCAGTTAAGTATATATGTAGTTAAATCTTTTAACGTTTTACTAATTTTATGAAAAAATTGATAGTATATCAAAAAATGTTAATCATATATTTAAAAAATTGAAATGTAATATATTTTTTGATATACACGAAAAATCTATATGATAAAAATGAATTTTAAAACATAAATGTCACAAAATCTTGATTGTGTACCATAAAAATGTTAATTGTAAATTTCAAAATAAAATAAAATGCGTATAAACAAATATTCCTGCTATATACGGAAAATGTATAATGTGTATGAAAATAAAGTAGTATCAAACATAAAATTTTGAAAATATGTTAATCATGTATTTCAAAAAAATTAAACATGTATAAAAAATATTTCTGATGTACACCAAAAATGTAAATGTGTATGAAAAAATAGTCATCAAACACATATGTCTAAAAAATTAAACATGTATAGAAAATGATGCTGACGTATATTAAATATGTACAGTGTGTATGAAAGAAAAGTAGACATCAAAAAGTTACATTTGAAAAATAAGTTAAACATGTATACAAAAAAATCCCTGATGCATATGAAACATGTAGAATTTATGTGAAAATGGTAGACAACAAAACATATATTTTGAAAATTGTTATTAAGGTATTTAAAAAATGTTAAACATGTATAAAACTAATGTTCCATATGTATACGAAAAATATACATATGTATGAAAAGATATTCCTAATGTATACAAAAAATGTACATTTTGTGTGAGAACAAAAACGATAAAGAAAAGGAGAAGAAAAAAGAAAAATAGAGGAAAGCTGGGAAAACAGAAAGAAGCAAAGTAAACAAAAGAGAAACACAAAATATAAAAACTCATTGAAAACTGAACAGTGTAACCAGTTTACCGACCGAAAAAGCGCCTGGCCCCGATGGCTTCACATCTGAGTTCCTCGTCGCTTGTTGGGACACGATAAAGCACGATTTCCACGAGGCCTTCGACAAACTATACTCCATGAACGGCCAATGCTTCCAGAAGCTCAACGAGGCACTCCTTACTCTGCTCCCGAAACGTGCTGACGCGCGGTCTCTCTATGACTAGCGGCCAATCAGCCTCATCCACATCTTCGCTAAGCTTGTCGCTAAACTGCTCTCCCTCCGGCTAGCCCCCCATCTTGGCTCCATGGTTTCCACCAACCAAAGTGCGTTCATCGGAGGGCGGTGCATCCACAACAACTTCATGCTTGTGCAACAAACGGCTCGTCTCCTCCACAACCTCAAGGCGCCACGTATGCTTCTCAAGCTCGACATCGCGCGGGCCTTTGACTGTGTGTCCTGGCCGTTTTTGCTCCAGATCCTGACACATCTTGGATTCGGGCCTCGGTGGCGCGAGTGGATCTCCATCCTTCTCTCCACAGCCTCGACGAGGGTGCTTATCAATGGGCACCCGGGTCCCCCGATTGACCATGCCCATGGGCTGCGGCAGGGCGATCCGGTCTCTCCCATGCTCTTCACGATCGTGATCGACGTCCTCAACTCCATGCTTCTACGCGCTGTGGACGCAGGCCTCCTGCATCGCCTCACTACCCGGCACGCGGCATCCAGCATATCACTCTATGCGGACGACGTCGTCATTTTTTGCCATCCGGACAGCCATGACATCGCTGCCGTGCGCACCCTCCTCCATGTCTTCGGCGAAGCCTCCGGGCTTCATACCAACTTCAGCAAGTGCTCGGCGACCCCGATCCGATGCACCGACGACCATATTGCCACGATCACCTCCGAGATGCAATGCCCGGTGACGCACTTCCCGATCCCCTACCTGGGGCTTCCTCTCGCCATCCGCAAGGCCGGCTCAACGAGTCTGGAGCCAATCCTCGACAAGCTAGGCCGCAAGCTCTTCACCTGGCGCGCCTCCATGCTCTCTCAGGGTGATCGCCTCGCGCTCGTACGGCATGTCCTCTGCGCCATACCCACCCACTTCCTCACGGCCATTGCCTTCAACAAATCGACAATCAAGAAGGTGAACCGGATCATCCGCGGATTCCTTTGGGCGGGTCACAAGGAGGCAAACGGAGGCCAATGTCGCGTCAATTGGCAGCGAGTGTCCCGCCCTATCTCCCTTGGTGGCCTTGGCATCCGAGACATCTATCGCACGGGGCTGTCCTTGCGTGTTCGATGGTTATGGCTCCAGCGCACTGACCCCTTGCGTCCGTGGAGCCACCTCCCCGTCCCTCACGACGCTGACGCAAAGGCCATCTTCCGCGCCTCCACAAGCTGGCGGCTTGGCTCGGGCGCCACTTGCCGCTTTTGGACCGACCACTGGATAGATGGCAGATCCGCGGCTGAGATCACTCCTCTAGTCTATGCTCTCGTCCCACGCCGCCTATGAAAAGACCGCACTGTGTGAGACGGCCTTCATCTGCGTTCTTGGGTCCACGACATCCGCGGCGCGCTCGGCCCTGCGGCCATGGTTTAGTACGTCAACCTCTGGCGGCTCGTGCGCCACACGCCGCTCTACCCCACACCGGACGTGCTCACCTGGCGTTGGACAGCCTCCGGCGTATACTCCGCGAGTTCCTGCTACAAGGCCCTGTTCGTTGGTGCATGTGAGGACCCCCACTGGCGGCTCACTTGGCGTCCTTGGGCGCCCCTACGCGTCAGATTCTTCCTCTGGCTTGCCATGCAAGACTGCTGCTGGACCTCAGAGCGCCTGGCCCGCCACGGCCTGCCACACGAGGACTCTTGTGCGTTCTGCGATCAGGCGCTAGAGTCCATGCATCACCTCCTCGCAACCTGCCCCTTCTCGCGCCAGGTCTGGCATGACATCCTCAGCTGGGCTCGCATGGCCGTCGACCTCCCTGATGCCCACACCCCCTTCCAGACTTGGTGGACTTCCTGCCTTGACCGCTCACCGGCGCCTGTTCGAAAAGGGCTATCCTCCCTCATCATCCTCACAGCATGGTGGCTATGGAAACACCGCAACGCGTGTATCTTCGACCGGGCCACCCCTTCGCTCTCGCTGATCTCCAACACCATCAAAGACGAGGCGCGCCTATGGGCTAAGGCAGGTGCCAACGGACTGCTTAACATCATTCCTGGCGAGTAGTTGCTAGCGGAGTCACCTAGGGCTGAGCAGCCCCTTGTTCTAGTCTGCTCCAAAGCTTGTGCACCATGCCTATGCGTACATGGCCTTGTATACGTTGTAATCCCATGCTACTATCTCCTCTATCAATACAAAGATACGCGGGTTGCGTATTCGCGAAAAAAGAAAAACTGGCTTTAGTACGGAAATGCTTCAGGGTTTTTTTATTTTGAAGTGGGCGAAATGCTTCAGTTTTTTTTCAGGGGTAGGAAATGCTTCAGGTGAGACCGAAGTTATACTCACTATAAACCTATTGTGGCGACACTAATACATGCTCCCTCTGTCCTATAATATAAGAGATTTTTGACACCAGTGTAGTGTCAAAAACACTCTTACATTATAGGACGAAGGGAGTACAACAGAGACGTCCTATTGGGACGCCTATTGAAGGCTCAGGCAAATGGGCTAGACCACACTGGCGAGTGGTTTCTTGTTTTTCTTTTTTGTTTAAAAAACAATTCTTGTTTTTTACCAAGCTAGATAGTTAAAAACTTATTAATAAAAATAAAAGGCATAAAAAAATTAAGTATGTGTTTTAAAACAAGCTCAGTGTAGATTAAATAAATGTTTAACATATTAAAACATGTTTAGTGTGCATTAAAAAATTGCCATATAATTTAAAAAGTTCATTGTATATTAGTAAATGTTTAATTTGTATTAAAGAAATGTATAATGTGTATTAAAAAATGTTCATCATATATTAATGAAGTGTTCATTGTCCATTAAAAGATAGATCATTGTGTATTAAAAATAAAAAAACATAAATACTCATTGGCTATCGGGTGTATATACACATGATAGGGGGAAATAGTAAATTAAGAATTCAAAATAAAAGTCCTCAACCTTTTAGAAAATAAACTTGACCTTCTGTCATACTTGTATAAAAAGTTTCATGGAGGAGATCAATTCCCGTCGACTATACGGCAAAACCAAAATCTCAAGGACAAAAAGTGTGAACAGTAACCTCTATATAGTGTTGACTTTGTTTTTTTTCACCAACAACACCATGGATTTTTTTTCCTTGGCCAAAATTTTTATACAAATACAAGAGAAGGTCAAGTTTATTTAAAAAAAGTTCAAGAATTTTGTGATTTTTTTCATAATTACTATTTTTTGCATATATGTTGTATATTCACCCAGGAACAAAATGTTCCTCTCCCAGAGAGCAAAGAAAAGAAATGGAAAGAAAAACCGAAAAGAAAAAAGACCAAAACAAAAACCATAACACAAAAAGTTGTAGGGGAAGGGAAAGCGCTAGAAAAGGCCCCGAGCTGGGTCGACCGACCTAGGCTTGCTAGTGGGTGACGTGGCGTCGATATATCGCATGCGGGGGACGAATAGTATCCACTCATATAGCAGCAGCATGAAACTTGTCTATCGTCCATCATGAAGGAAATATGCCCTAGAGGCAATAATAAAGTTGTTATTTTATATTTCCTTATTCATGATAAATGTTTATTATTCATGCTATAATTATATTAACCGGAAACTTGATACATGTGTGAATACATAGACAAAACACCGTGTCCCTAATATGCCTCTACTTGACTAGCTCGTTGATCAAAGATGGTTAAGTTTCCTAGCCATAGGCATGAGTTGTAATTTGATGAACGAGATCACATCATTATTGGAATGATGTGATGGACAAGACCCATCCGTTAGCTTAGCATAATGATCGTTCAGTTTTATTGCTACTGCTTTCTTCATGTCAAATACATATTCCTCCGACTATGAGATTATGCAACTCCCGGACACGGGAGGAATGCCTTGTGTGCTATCAAACGTCACAACATTACTGGGTGATTATAAAGATGCTCTACAGGTATCTCCGAAGGTGTTTGTTTGGTTGGCATAGATCGAGATTAGGATTTGTCACTCCGAGTATCGGAGAGGTATATCTGGGCCCACTCGGTAATGCACATCATATGAAGCCTTGCAAGCAATGTGACTAATGAGTTAGTTGCGGGATGAGGCAGTACAGAACGAGTAAAGAGACTTGCCGGTAGCGACAAACTAGGTACGAAGATACCGACGATCGAATCTCGGGCAAGTAACATACCGATGACAAAGGGAATAACGTATGTTGACATTGCGGTTTGACCGATAAAGATATTCTTAGAATATGTGGGAACCAATATGAGCATCCAGGTTCCGCTAATGATTATTTACTGGAGAGGTGGCTCGGTCATGTCTACATAGTTCTCGAACCCATAGGGTCCGCACGCTTAACGTTCGATGACGATATGTATTATATGAGTAATGTGTTTTGGTGATCGAAGGTTGTTCGGAGTCCCGGATGTGATCACAGACATGACGAGGAGTCTCGAAATGGTCGAGAGGTAAAGACTAATATATTGGAAGGTTATATTCGGACACTGGAATGGTTCCGGGGTGTTTCTGGTATTTTCCGGAGTACCGGGGAGTTATCGGAACCCCCCTCCCCCCCTTCGGGGGGGGGGGAGTAATAGGCCCCATGGTCCATGGGGGAGAGGCAAGGAAGGCCACAAGGTGGTGGTGCCCCCCATGGGTAGTCCGAATTGGAGTAGGGGAGGGGGCGCGA
>NC_041383.1:402828895-402850357 GCF_002162155.2 Triticum dicoccoides
GGGGGCCTCAAGACACATCAATTGTCCCGTCATATTGTTGTAGTGCTTAGGCGAAGCCCTGCGCGGATCACGTCACCATCACCGTCACCACGCTGTCGTGCTGACAGAACTCATCTACTCCTTCGACCCTCTACTGGATCAAGAGTTTGAGGTACGTCATCGAGCTGAACGTGTGCAGAACTCGAAGGTGCCGTACGTCTGGTGCTTGATCGGTTGAATCGAGAAGACGTTCGACTATATCAACCGCGTTAAGCTAATGCTTCCGCTTTCGGTCTACGAGGGTACATGGACATACTCTCCCCTCTCATTGCTATGCATCTCCTAGATAGATCTAGTGTGAACATAGGAAAATTTTGAACTTGCATACTACGTTTCTAGTAGTGGCATCAGAGCCATGTCTATGCGTAGATGATATGCATGAGTAGAACACCAAGAGTTGTGGGCGATGATCGTCATACTGCTTACCACCACTGTCTTATTTTGATTCGGCGGTATTGTTGGATGAAGCTGTAACATCCCAAATTTTCAATTTGGAATGTCTTATAATTATTGGCTAAGCATCTATGCATGTTGTTTGAATTTGAGTGGCATTTGAAATTTCAGAGGCATTTTGAGTTTTATTTGAATTTGGATTCAAATTGGCATTTGAAATTTATTTCAAAAAGTCTGTAACAAATACTTGTGCAAAAGTATGAGAGGAGCTAACATGACGCTCCAAAAAATGTCAAAAGAAAATAATGCCAAAAAGTTTGAATTCAAATTTGAATTTTATTTGGAATTTCCAAAATATGTTTTTAAGTTTCTAGTTTACCTCTGGAAAAATGTTCACGTTGTAGGATTTATTTTTCTAATTATTTTGATATATATGTCCTATATAAAAATATTTTTATTTTCTATTTTTATTTTATTTGCTTCTTGGTCTAACTCAAATAAAAAGGAGTAACCTCCCAGGCGTCAGCCAGGCCTACCGGCCCCGCCAGCGCCGAGCCGCAGCCCACCAGTGCCGAGGTGGCGTGTCCACCCGCGCCCGCAACGAATCCGCTTTGGATCGGCCGCCCGCTCGCCCTTCCGCTCTCTCTCCCTCACTGAACCGCGGGGCCCAGTCCCTCTTCTTCCCCTCGCCCATGCAACCCGAGCCGGATTCGCTCCGCCACCGCCGCCAGATCCCGGGGGTTGCAGGATCGCCTCCCCGATTCGCGCCTCCTCCAAGTTGTACCCCCCTCTATATAACCACCTCCCCCTGGTCGTTTCCGCCCCTAAAACCACTCACCCGACGCGCCCTCGCCTCTCAATCCCTCGCCGGACCATCGAAGCCGCCATCGCGCCATTGTCGCCCCTCGAGCTACCCCAACCCCCTCGACCACCGCTGAGACCGCCTTCGACCTCACCTCACTCCACCGCATCTCCTGGATCATCCGCCGTCGCCGGAGGACTGTCTATGCCAAACCCCGCCGCCTCTGACCTTGCCGGAGACCACCCCGCCGCCTCTGTAAGCCGCCGGACCTCTCTCCCCCGTCCGATCTAATTTCTACGGTCTAGATTAGATCACGCGAAGTGTTAGGTTTATTTTATTAGATCGGTTTATTTTCCTGGTTTAGTTTTGGTTTAGTTAGTTTAAATCAAATCGATCGGTTTTCTTTTATTAGCCGTGTGTAAGTTTTTAGTTAAAGTTTGCCCGAGCGATAGATAGTTACAGATTGCTTTCCTTCGGCCCGTTAACACTTTTAGTTTTTTTAGTTTTTATTTTAGTTTCTGTTTTAGCAGAATAGTTTCGTTTTTTTAAAATCAATAACTGTTAGGTTATTTATTATTTTTAGTTGATTCTATTTTTGCTAGTTTGCAAGTTTCTAAAGTTTGTGTAAAATAGTTTCAGCCATGTTTTATTTTTTAAGAATTGTTTTATTTTAGTTTTAGTCAAATTAGTATTTCTGCTACAAAAATGAGCTAGGATTAGTTTTTTTAGTGATTCTTTTTGCCACTGCTTTGTTTTGACCTTGCCTAGCAGTAGGATTTATTTGGGAATTTATAGATTTTATTAAAAATTAGTTTTACATGAAAACAAGCCTATTCTAGTTTATTTGACTTTGTCATTCTTTTCTGTTGTTTTAATTACTTTAAAATTCATTTCCACCTCTGTTATATTTTATTTCAGATTAATTTCTGTAGTTACAGAGGGTGAACTTTTATTTACAGTCGAATAAAATGTTTTATTTTATTTTCTTACTAGTTTTGTTTTAGGCATAAAAGGAGTTTTATAATAGCTTTTGATGTAATTCTTTTTGCACCAAGTTTTTATATTGTTTTCCTTTATGTTAGTTAACAAAACTCTTGTTTTGGTTCTGTTAAGAAAAGTTTTAGTAGGATAAATCTATTTTCTGGTTGTTTTCTTGAAGTAATGAAAACCTTGATTTGAGTTCTTCAAGTTTTCTTTGGTTTTGGTATGATTGCTTGTGTGATTTATGTTAGCTTGTTGTTATGTTAATATGATTGTATGTTTGTATGCTTATCTGTTTATTTTTTGCTTTGAATAGAATTCTCAGAGTACGAAGCTTGCTATCACGAGTCACTAGCTTTTGAAGGCCGTCAGCCAAGCAAGTCATTTGATCATGTTTTACAATACCTGTGATTTGTTGCATTAGAATTATTCCTCCCCACCATGCATGCAGTGGGAGAATTTTAAGTTATGTTCTTGAGTAGTATCATGTGGTAGGATGAACCCATTTCCCCTTGTTACCAATGCCCGAGATGATGTAGTTGATTGCTATGCTTTCGTAGACGGGGTTGGTTGAGTGATTCATAAGGGAGATGTGAGAGTCAAGATGATGACAACCCCATGACTTGAAGCTCAAGATGGACTTCAAATTCACTACTGGGTGGAGGACGGTTGATGGGCACCCTGGAGCAACCAGCCGATGGCCGGGATGCATGGAGAAGCGCCATGACATCTTGCGAAAAGCTTCACCCAGCCATGAAGAGATGGATGGATACCCCTTGACCGGAAGTTTACCTGCGCAGCCGCAAGCCATTATGGGCTCTGGCTTGGTCGACCCTAGGCGTGACTCTGGCCGGATGGTGCTACGAGATGTAGAAGAACGGTGGGATTAGATGGGCACCGGCAGTGGCCCAGAGGAACTCTTCGGAAGACCCTGTTTTGTTTGTCTCGTCTTCAAACACCAGGCAGTGCGAGGACATAAAGGAGGGAACGATTCTTGTGGGTAAAATGCACAAGACTCTGCAGAGTTAAAACCAAATCGATAGGCCGTGTCCCTGGTTACGGAAAACTGAGCCTCTAGAATTGGAGTATTTCGAAAATCTCAACACCGAACAAAATAAATTAATTGATGGGTTATTAATGATTCGGGAATGAGATATTGGTTTGGCGGAACCATCTCAATAACAACCAACATTTTGTAGTAATTGCAAGCAAGTCCTTTGTTGTAGGAAAAATTGGCTTTTTCGCAAAAACATAAAACTTAGAGCCCCACAGCCCAATTGCATATAGTGTTAGAATTATTATTGTTGTTCTCTCTTCATGACTTGCCGGCATATTCAAAATGCTGACCTACACGGTTGCAACGTCTTATGTTGCAGAGGAGTTTTCCGACCAGGAGTGAGGCTACGATCCATGCTTGGTGATTGCCCTATGGAGTCGGATGGACTCGCTTCATCTATGCTTCCACAACTTTATTTAGTTTATTTCTCATGAGTTGGCCTTTGACCGAATTTATTATCATGTAATAAAGACTTGATATGAGAATCATGTAATAAATTTAGGTGTGATTGAACTTTAAATCTTTTCATCAATGTACTGTGTGTGCCAGCATGATCTTGGGATGGTACAGCTACACAGAGACTTGATCGATTTCGGGTCGGGTCGTTACAGAAGCGGTCCGGACCAACCTTACATGACCGCGTTCATGAGACTGGTTCCACCGACATACATGCAACTAGTTTTGCATAAAGGTGGCTGGCAGGTGTCTGTTTCTCCAACTTTAGTTGAATCGAATTTGACTATGGCCGGTCCTTGTGAAGGTTAAAAGAGCAAACTTGATAAATCACCGTTGTGGTTTTTGTGCGATAGGTAAGTACGGTTCATGCTAGAAGCCCGTAGCAGCCACGTAAAAGTTTCAACAAACAAAGTAGATGATGTCTAACTTGTTTTTGCAGGGCATGTTGTGATATGATATGGTCAAGACATGATGTGATATAAAGATGTTGTATGAGATGATCATGTTTTGTAAAAGTTATCGGCAACTGGCAGGAGCCATATGGTTGTCGCTTTATTGTATGAAATACAAACGCCATGTAATTGCTTTACTTTATCACTAAGTGGTAGTGGTAGTCGTAGAAGCAATGGTTGGGGAGATGACCATGATGCTACGATGGAGATCAAGGTGTCAAGCCGGTGACGATGGAGATCATGACGTTGCTTTGGTGATGGAGATCAAAAGCACAAGATGATGATGACCATATCATGTCACATATTTTGATTGCATGTGATGTTTATCTTTTATGCATCTTATTTTGATTAGTACGGCGGTAGCATTATAAGATAATCCCTTACTAAAAATTTCAAGGTATAAGTGTTCACCCCGAGTATGCACCGTTGTGAAAGTTCTTCGTGCTGAGACACCACGTGATGATCGGGTGTGATAAGCTCTACGTTCAAATACAATGGGTGCAAGCCATTTTTGCACATGCAGAATACTCAGGTTAAACTTGACGAGCCTAGCATGTACAGACATGTCCTCAGAACACTGGAGACCAAAAGATCGAACGTGAATCATATAGTGGATATGATCAACTAGAGATGTTCACCATTGATGACTACTCCATATCACGTGATGATCAGACATGGTTTAGTTGATTTGAATCACGTATCATTTAGATGACTTGAGGGATGTCTATCTAAGTGGGGGTTCTTAAGTAATATGATTAATTGAACTTTAATTTATCATGAACTTAGTCCTGATAGTATTTTGCAAATCATGTTGTAGATCAATAGCTCGCGTTGTAGCTTCCCTATGTTTTTATATGTTCCTAGAGAAAACTAAGTTGAAAGATGATAGTAGTAATGATGCCTACTGGGTCCGTGATTTGAGGACTATCCTCATTGCTGCACAGAAGAATTATGTCCTCGATGCACCGCTAGGTGACAGACCTATTGCAGGAGCAAATGCAGACGTTATGAATGTTTTGCTAGCTCGATATGATGACTACTTGATAGTTTAGTGCACCATGCTTTACGACTTAGAACCGGGACTTCAAAAATGTTTTGAACACCATGGAGCATATGAGATGTTCCAAGAGCTGAAATTGGTATTTCAGGCACATGCCCGTGTCGAGAGGTATGAGACCTCTGACAAGTACTTTGCCTAAAAATGGAGGAGAATAGCTCAGCTACTGAGCATGTGCTCCGAATCTCTGGGTAGTACAATCACTTGAATCAAGTGGGAGTTAATCTTCCAGATAAGATAGTGATTGACAAAATTCTCTAGTTACCATCACCAAGTTAGTAGAACTCCGTAATGAACTATAATATGCAAGGGATGACGAAAGTGATTCCCGAGCTCTTCGTGATGCAGAAATGGATGAAGGTAGAAATCAAGAAAAAGCATTAAGTGTTGATGATTAAACAAAACCACTAGTTTCAAGAAAAGGGCAAAGGGAAAGAAAGGGAACTCCAAGAAGAATGGCAAGCAAGTTGTCACTGCCGTGAAGAAGCCCAAAGCTGGACCTAAGCCTGAAACCGAGTGCTTCTACTACAAAGGAAATGGGCACTAGAAGCGGAACTACCCCAAATATTTGGCGGATAAGAAGGATGGACAAAGTGAGCAAAGGTATATATGTTATACATGTTATTGTTGTGTACCTTACTAGTGCTCGTAGTAGCCCCTGGGTAGTTGATACCTGTTCGGTTACTAAGATTAGTAACTTGAAACAGGAGTTGCAGAATAAATAGAGACTAGTTGAGGGTGAAGTGGCGATGTGTGTTGGAAGTGGTTCCAAGATTTATATGATCATCACCGCACACTCCCTATACTTTCGGGATTAGTGTTGAAGCTAAATAAATGTTATTTGGTGTTTGCTTTGAGCATGAATATGATTAGATCATGTTTATTGCAATACGGTTATTCATTTAAGACAAAAAGTAATTGTTATTCTATTTACATGAATAAAACCTTCTATGGTCATACACCCAATGTTAATGGTTTATTGAATCTCGATCGTGGTGATACACATATTAATAATATTGATGCCAAAAGATGCAAAGTTGATAATGATAGTGCAACTTATTTGTGGCACTGCCGTTTAGGTCATATCGGTGTAAAGAGCATGAAGAAACTCCATATATATGGACTTTTGGAATCACTTGATTATGAATCATTTGATACTTGCGAACTGTGCCTCATGGGCACGATGACTAAAACTCCGTTCTCCGGAGCAATGGAACGAGCTAATGACTTATTGGATATAATACATAACGATGTATGCTGTTCGATAAGTGTTGAGGCTCGTGGCGGGTATCGTTATTTTCTGACGTTCACAGATGATTTGAGCAGATATGGGTATATCTAGTTAATGAAACACAAGTCTGAAACATTTGAAAATTTGAAAGAATTTCAGAGTGATTGGAGAATCATCGTAACAAGAAAATAAAGTTTCTACGATCTGATCGTGGAGGTGAATATTTGAGTTACGAGTTTGGCCTTCATTTAAAACAATGTGGAATAGTTTCACAGCTCACGCCACCTGGAACACAACAGCGTAATGGTGTGTCCGAACATCGTAACCTCACTTTATTAGATATGGTGCGATCTATGATGTCTCTTACCGATTTACCACTATCGTTTTGGGGTTATGCATTAGAGACAGTTGCATTCACGTTAAAAAAATCCGTTGAGACGACACTGTATGAACTGTGGTTTGGCAATAAACCTAAGTTGTCATTTCTTAAAGTTTGGGGATGCGATGCTTATGTCAAAAGGCTTCAGCCTCATAAGCTCGAACCCAAATCGGATAAGTGCGTCTTCAGAGGATACCATAAGGAAACAATTGGGTACACCTCCTACCACAGATCCGAAGGCAAGATCTTTGTTGCCAAGAACAGAACTTTTCTAGAGAAGGAGTTTCTCTTGAAAGAAGTGAGTGGGAGGAAAGTAGAACTTGATGAGGTAATTGTCCCTGCTCTCAATTTGGAAAGTAGCTCCTCCGAGAAATTTGTTCCCGTGATGCCTACACCAACTGGAGATGAAGCTAATGATAAAGATCATGAAACTATAGATCAAGTTGCTACAGAACCTCGTAGGTCAAACATAGCACGATCCGCACCAGAGTGGTATGGTAATCCTGTACTGGAGGTCATGTTACTTGACCATGACAAACCTATGAATTATGAAGATGCTATGATGAGCCCAGATTCCGATAAATGGCTTGAGGCCATAAATCTGAGATAGGATCCATGTATGAGAACAAAGTGTGGACTTTGGTGGATTTGCCCGATGATCGGCGACCTATAGAGAATAAATGGATCTTCAAGAAGAAGACTGACGCTGATGGTAATGTTACTGTCTATAAAGCTCGACTTGTCGCAAAAGGTTTTCGACAAGTTTGAGGAGTTGACTACGTTGAGACTTTCTCACCCGTAGCGATGCTTAACTCTGTCTGAATCATGTTAGCAATTGCCGCATTTTATGATTATGAAATATGGCAAATGGATGTCAAAACAGCATTCCTTAATGGATTTCTTAAGGAAGATTTGTATATGATGCAACCAGAAGGTTTTGTTGATACTAAAGGTGCTAACAAAGTGTGCAAGCTACATGTATCCATCAATGGACTAGTGCAAGCATCTTGGAGTTGGAATATATGCTTTGATGAGGTGATCAAAGCATATGGTTTTATACAGACTTTTGGAGAAGCCTGTATTTACAAGAAAGTGAGTGGGAGCACTACAACCTTTTTGATAAGTATATGTGAATGACATATTATTGATCGGAAATGATGTAGAATTTTCTGGAAAACATAAAGGAGAGTTTGAAAGGAGTTTTTCAAAGAAAGACCTCGGTGAAGCTGCTTACATATTGGGCACCAAGATCTATAGAGATAGATCAAGATGCTTGATAAGGTTTTTTAACGAGTACGTACCTTGACAAGATTTTGAAAGAGTTCAAAATAGATCAGTGAAAGAAGGAGTTCTTGCATGTATTACAAGGTGTAAAGTTGAGTAAGACTCAAAGCCCGACCATGGCAGAAGATAGAAAGAGAATGAAAGTCATTCCCTATGCCTCAGTAATAGGTTCTATAAAGTATGCCATGCTATGTACTAGACCAGTTGTGTGCCTTGCTATGAGTTTGGCAAGGTGGTACAATAGTGATCCAAGAGTGGATCACTGGATAGCGGTCAAAGTTATCCTAAGTTATCTAAGAGGACTAAGGAAGAATTTCTTGGTTATGGAGGTGATAAAGAGTTCATCGTAAAGAGTTACGTCGATGCAAGCTTTACACCGATCCAGATGACTCTGAGTCTCAATCTGCATACAAATTGAAAGTGGGAGCAATTAGCTAGAGTACCTCCATGCAGAGCATTGTAGACATAGAAAATTTGCAAAATACATACGGCTCAGAATGTAGCAGACCCGTTGACTAAACTTCTCTCACGAGAAAAACATGATCACACCTTAGTACTATTTGGGTGTTAATCACATAGCGATGTGGACTAGATTATTGCCTCTAGTAAACCCTTTGGGTGTTGGTCACATGGTGATGTGAACTATGGGTATTAATCACATACAAATGTGAACTATTGGTGTTAAATCACATGGCGATGTGAACGAGATTATTGAGTCTAGTGCAAGTGAGAGACTGAAGGAAATATGCCCTAGAGGCAATAATAAACTTGTTATATTATATTTCCTTATTCATGATAAATGTTTATTATCATGCTATAATTGTATTAACCGGAAACTTGATACATGTGTAAATACATAGACAAAACACCGTGTCCCTAGTGTGCCTCTACTTGACTAGCTCGTTGGTCAAAGATGGTTAAGTTTCCTAGCCATAGACATGAGTTGTCATTTGATGAACGGGATCACATCATTAGTGGAATGATGTGATGGACAAGACCCATCCATTATCTTAGCATAATGATTGTTCAGTTTTATTGCTACTGCTTTCTTCATGTCAAATACATATTCCTCAGACTATGAGATTAGGCAACTCCCGGACAGCGGAGGAATGCCTTGTGTGCTATCAAACATCACAACATAATGATATGTCTCTGTCGTATCTATAATTTTTGATTGCTCCATGCCAATATTATTCAACTTTCATATACTTTTGGCAACTTTTTATACTATTTTTGGGACTAACTTATTGATCCAGTGCCTAGTGCCAGTTCCTGTTTGTTGCATGTTTTATGTTTCACAGAAAACCAATATCAAACAGAGTCCAAACGGGATAAAAATGGACAGATAATTATTTTGGAATATTTGAAATTTTTCGGAGGAAGAATCAACGTGAAACGGTGTCCGAGGTGGCCACAAGACAGGGGGGCGCGCCCACCCCCTGGGAGTGCCTAGCACTCTCGTGGGACACCCGTAAGGCGTTTGATGCTCTTCCTCAAGAAAGCTAATTTTATGATAAAAATCTGGGCGAAAGATTCACCCCAATTGGGGTTACGGATCTCCAGATATAAAAGAAACGGTGAAGGGGCAGACTCTTAGAACACAGAAACAGAGAGATAGATCCAATCTCGGAGGGGCTCTTGCCCCTCCCAAGCCATGGGAGCCAAGGACCAGAGGGGAAACCCTTCTCCCGTCTAGGGAGGAGGTCAAGGAAGAAGAAGAAGAAGGGGCCTCTCTCCCCCTTGCTTCCGGTGGCGCCAGAGCGCTGCCGGGGGCCATCATCATCATCGCGATCTTCACCAACACTGCCGTCATCTTCACCAACATCTCCATCACCTTCCCCCTTCTATATTCAGCGGTCCACTCTCCTTCATCCTGCTGTACCCTCTACTTGAACATGGTGCTTTATGCTTCATATTATTATCCAATGATGTGTTGCCATCCTATGATGTCTGAGTAGATTTTCGTTGTCCTATCGGTGATTGATGAATTGCTATGATTGGTTTGAGGTGCATCTTTTATTATTGGTGCTATCCTATTGTGCCCTCCGTGTCGCGCAAGCGTGAGGGATCCCCGCTGTAGGGTTTGCAATATGTTTATGATTTGCTTATGGTGGGTGGCGTGAGTGAACAGAAGCACAGACCCGAGTAAGTAGGTTGTTTGCGTATGGGATAAAGGGGACTTGATACTTTAATGCTATGGTTGGGTTTTACCTTAATGAATCATTAGTAGTTGCGGATGCTTGCTAGAGTTCCAATCATAAGTGCATATGATCCAAGTAGAGAAAGTATGTTAGCTTATGCCTCTCCCACAAATAGAATTGCAATAGTGATTACCGGTCTAGTAACATAGTCAATTGCTTAGGGACAATTTCACAACTCTTACCACCACTTTTCCACACTCGTTATATTTACTTTATTGCTTCTTTATCTAAACAGCCCCTAGCTTTTATTTACGTGCTCTTTATATTCTTGCAAAGCTATCCAACAACACCTACAAAGTACTTCTAGTTTCATACTTGTTCTAGGTAAAGCGAACGTCAAGCGTGCGTAGAGTCATATCAGTGGACGATAGGACTTGAGAGAGTATTTGTTCTACCTTTAGCTCCTCGTTGGGTTCGACACTCTTACTTATCGAAAGAGGCTACAACTATCCCGTATACTTGCGGGTTATCAAGACCTTTTTCTGGCGCCGTTGCCGGGGAGCACTAGCGTGGGGTGAATATTCTCGTGTGTGCTTGTTTGCTTTATCACTAAGTAATTTTTATTTGTTGTTCTTAGTTGTTTTCTATCATTAGTTATGGATATGGAACATGAAATACCAAAAAAATTAGGTGTACTTGCTGCTCATGGAGATGGGGAACCTCCTAAAACCCTCGATGACCATTATGTGAAAGATATTATGTACTACTTTAATAATCCTGAGAAAACCCCATTCAGTTATGTTATGGGAGTAACGTTGGATCAACGTGAATACTTTAGGGATTATCGCTTCACACAAAAAGGGAAACTATTATGGGATCAAATTAATATGTTGCGTTGGTATGCCCGGGATCTATGCTTGAGATATGATATTACTTGCTGCTCTAGGATGAAGGCTCCACACCTTCCCTTTTCATGCAAATTTAATGATAATGAAACCTTAGCTTCTTATGCTAATGGTATCTATGATTACTATGATGTGGAACAAATACAAGAATTTGTTGCTTTTATGGGTGCTTATGAGATTGAATCTATGTTTAAAGCGTTTGACGCTTTTGATGATTCAGTTTATAGACCAGAAAATTTTGCTATACTTAGATATTGCTATGAAAATTATGAATACAATTTCAATATTAATGCATTTATTGAGAAAGTCTCCGTTGTCCAAGAAGAGACTAATATTTTGCAGGAAGCTATGGAAGAAGAAATTGATGAAACTGTGAGCTCATTGGATGAAAAAGATGATGAGGAGAGCGAAGAACAAAAGGAGGAAGAGCGGATTGATCACCCGTGCCACCTTCTAATGAGAGTAACTCTTCAACTCATACATTGTTTAATTCCCCTTCGTGCTTACCGAAGGATGATTGCTATGATCCCTTGAATTTGTTTGAAATATCCCTTTTTGATTATGCTTGCTATGCTTGTGGCCAAGATGCCAATATGAATTATGCTTATGGAGATGAACTTGCTATAGTTCCTTATGTTAAAACATGAAATTGTTGCTATTGCACCCACACATGATAGTCCTATTATCTTTTTGAATTCTCCCGACTACACTATATCGGAGAAGTTTGCGCTTAGTAAGGATTATATTGATGGGTTGCCATTTACCACTACACATGATGATTTTGATATATATAATATGCATGTGCTTGCTGCTCCTACTTGCAATTATTATGAGAGAGGAACTATATCTCCGCCTCTTTATGTTTCCAACACGATAGAATTGCAAGAATCTACTTATACTATGCATTGGTCTTTACTATGTGTGCATGAATTGTTGTTTTATGACATGCCGATGCATAGGAAGAGAGTTAGACTTTGTTGTTGCTTGATATATATATATATTACTTTGTGCTCACTACTAAATTACAAATCATTGTTAAATAAAATTGGCTTTGATATACCTTGGGATCCGGGTGGATTCATTACTTGAGCACTATATGCCTAGCTTAATGGCTTTAAAGAAAGCGCTGCCAGGGAGACAACCCGGAAGTTTTAGAGAGTCATCTATTTCTGTTGAGTGCTTTTATATAGTTTAAAAACAAAAAAATAAAGAGGGGAACAAAAAACTTTTTAAAAAGGAAAGTGAAAGTGAGAGAGACAAGCATTGTTGAAGTGGGAGAGCTCCTTGAACTTTGTTCATGCTCACGGAAACTTTGTGAATCTTGATTACAGAAAATTTTCATCAAAAATAATTATCCCCTTGTATAATTCCATTTTATTATAAAAATAATGTGCCAAGGTTTGCCTTTAGGATGTTTACAATGCTTGTTGGTTTGTACGGCGCAGGACAGAAACTTCGGCTGTAATGATTGATTTTACATTTTTTGCTGGAACGTCAAATAGTTCTGATTCCTTCTGCACTGTCTTGCTGTAAATTTTTTTTATTTTTCCTAATTTTGGTAGAATTGTTGGGGTACCATAAGTATGGTGAATGTTCAGATTTCTACAGACTGTTCTGTTTTTGACAGATTCTATTTTTGATGCATAGTTTGCTTGTTTTGATGAATCTATCAATTTATATCAGTAGATTAAGCCATGGAAAAGTTATATTAAATTACACACAATGCAAAAACAAAATATGAATTGGTTTGCAACAGTACTTAGAGTAGTGATTTGCTTTATTATACTAACAGATCTTACAGAGTTTTCTGTTGAAGTTTTGTGTGGATGAAGTGTCTAATCGAGGAGGTTTCGATATGAGGAAAAGGAAGAGAGGCAAGATATCAAGCTTGGGGATTCCCAAGGCACCCCAATTAAATATTCAAGGAGACTCAAGCGTCTAAGCTTGGGGATGCCCTGAAAGGCATCCCCTCTTTCTTCAACAAGTATCAGTATGTTTTCAGATTCGTTTGGTTCATGCATTATGTGCAAGTCTTGGAGCGTCTTTTGCATTTAGTTTTCACTTTTCTTCTATGCACCATGCTGGTGAGACAGTGCTTGGTTGATTTATAGAATTCTCATTGCACTTCACTTAAATCTTTTGAGTATGGCTTTATAGAATGCTTCACGTGCTTCACTTATATCATTTGAAGTTTGGATTGCCTGTTTCTCTTCACATAGGAAACCACCATTTGTAGAATGCTCTTTTGCTTCACTTATATTTGTTAGAGCGTGGGAATATCTTTTGTAGAAAGAATTAAACTCTCTTGCTTCACTTATATCTATTTAGAGAGATGACAGGAATTGGTCATTCACATGGTTAGTCATAAAATCCTACATAAACTTGTAGATCGCTGAATATGATATGTTTGATTCCTTGCAATAGTTTTGCTATATAAAGATGGTGATATTAGAGTCATGCTAGTGGGTGGTTGTGGATTGTAGAGACACTTGTGTTGAGGTTTGCAAGTCCCGCAGCATGCACGTATGGTAACCGTTGTGTGACAAATTTGAAGCATGGGGTGTTTCTTTGATTGTCTTCCTTATGAGTGGCAGTCGGGGACGAGCGATGGTCTTTTCCTACCAATCTATCCCCTTAGGGGCATGCGTAGTAGTACTTTGCTTTGAGGGCTAATAAACTTTTGCAATAACTATATGAGTTCTTTATGACTAATGTGAGTCCATGGATTATACACACTTTTACCTTTCCATCATTGCTAGCCTCTTCGGTACCGTGCATTGCCCTTTCTCACCTCGAGAGTTGGTGCAAACTTCGCCGGTGCATCCAAACCCCGTGATATGATACACTCTATCACACATAAGCCTCATTATATCTTCCTCAAAACAGCCACCATACCTACCTATCATGGCATTTCCATAGCCATTCCGAGATATATTGCCATGCAACTTCCATCATCATCATATACACGACTTGAACATTTATTATTATATTGCTTTGCATGATCGTAAGATAGCTAGCATGATGTTTTCATGGCTTGTCCGTTTTTGGTGTCATTGCTACGCTAGATCATTGCACATCATACACCGCCGGAAGCATTCATATAGTATCTTTGTTCTAGTATCGAGTTGTAATATCGAGTTGTAAGTAAATAAAAGTGTGATGATCATCATTATACAGCATTGCCCCATGAAAAAAAGAAAAAGAAAAAAAAAGGAAAGGCTAAAGAAGCCTAAATAAAAAAGGGGGCCAAAGAAGCCCGCAAAAGAAAAAAAAGAAAAAAGAGAGAAAAAAGAAAAAGAAAAGGGCAATTTTACTATCCTTTTTCCACACTTGTGCTTCAAAGTAGCACCATGTTCTTCATATAGAGAGTCTCTTATGTTGTCACTTTCATATACTAGTGGGAATTTTTCATTATAGAACTTGGCTTGTATATTCCAACGATCAGCTTCCTCAAATGCCCTAGGTCTTCATGAGCAAGCAAGTTGGATGCACACCCACTTAGTTTTCAGTTTGAGATTTCATACACTTATAGCTCTAGTGCATCCATTGCATGGCAATCCCTATTCCTCGCATTGACATCAATTGATGGGCATCTCCATAGCCCGTTGATTAGCCGCGTCGATGTGAGACTTTCTCCTTTTTTGTCTTCTCCATATAAACATCCACCATTATATTCTATTCCACCTATAGTGCTATATCCATGGCTTGCGCTCATGTATTGCGTGAGGGTTGAAAAAGCTGAAGCGCGTTAAAAAGTATGAACCAATTGCTCGGCTCGTCATCGGGGTTGTGCATGATGGGAGCATTTTGTGTGACGAAAATGAAGCATGGCCAAACTATATGATTTTGTAGGGATAAGCTTGCTTTGGCCTTGTTGTTTTGAAAAGACATGATTGCTTTACTGGCACACTCGAAGTATTATTGTTTTTTATGTCAAATGATAGACTATTGCTTTGAATCACTCGTGTCTTAATATTCATGCCATGATTAGATATTCGATCAAGATTATGCTAGGTAGCATTCCACATCAAAAATTATCTTTTTTATCATTTACCTACTCGAGGACGAGCAGGAATTAAGCTTGGGGATGCTGATACGTCTCCATCGTATCTATAATTTTTGATTGTTCCATGCCAATATTATTCAACTTTCATATACTTTTGGCAAATTTTTATACTATTTTTGGGACTAACTTATTGATCCAGTGCCCAATGCCAGTTCCTGTTTGTTGCATGTTTTATGTTTCGCAGAAAACCAATATCAAACGGAGTCCAAATGGTATAAAAACGGACGGAGAATTATTTTGGAATATTTGGGATTTTTCGGAGGAAGAATCAACACGAAACGGTGTCCGAGGTGGCCACGAGACAGGGGGGCACAACCACCCCCCTGGGCGCGCCTGGCACTCTCGTGGGCCACCCGTAAGGCGGTTGATGCTCTTCTTTTGCCGCAAGAAAGCTAATTTTATGAGAAAAATCTGGGCGAAAGATTCACCCCAATCGGAGTTACGGATCTCCAGATATAAAAGAAACGGTGAAGGGGCAGAATCTGAGAACGCAGAAACAGAGAGATAGATCCAATCTCGGAGGGGCTCTCGCCCCTCCCAAGCCATGGGAGCCAAGGACCAAAGGGGAAACCCTTCTCCCGTCTAGGGAGGAGGTCAAGGAAGAAGAAGAAGAAGGGGGCCTCTCTCCCCCTTGCTTCCGGTGGCGTCGGAGTGCTGCCGGGGGCCATCATCATCACCGCGATCTTCACCAACACCGCCGTCATCTTCACCAACATCTTCATCACCTTCCCCCTTCTATATTCAGCGGTCCACTCTCCCGCATCCCGTTGTACCCTCTACTTGAACATGGTGCTTTATGCTTCATATTATTATCCAATGATGTGTTGCCATCCTATGATGTCTGAGTAGATTTTCGTTGTCCTATTGGTGATTGATGAATTGCTATGATTGGTTTGAGTTGCATGTTTTATTATTGGTGCTGTCCTATTGTGCCCACCGTGTCGCGCAAGCGTGAGGGATCCCCGCTGTAGGGTTTGCAATATGTTTATGATTTTCTTATGGTGGGTGGCATGAGTGAACAGAAGCACAAACCCGAGTAAGTAGGTTGTTTGCATATGGGATAAAGGGGACTTGATACTTTAATGATATGGTTGGGTTTTACCTTAATAAATCATTAGTAGTTGCGGATGCTTGCTAGAGTTCCAATCATAAGTGCATATGATCCAAGTAGAGAAAGTATGTTAGCTTATGCCTCTCCCACAAATAGAATTGCAATAGTGATTACCGGTCTAGTAACGTAGTCAATTGCTTAGGGACAATTTCACAACTCTTACCACCACTTTTCCACACTCGTTATATTTACTTTATTGCTTCTTTATCTAAACAGCCCCTAGCTTTTATTTACGTGCTCTTTATATTCTTGCAAAGCTATCCAACAACAACTACAAAGTACTTCTAGTTTCATACTTGTTCTAGGTAAAGCAAACGTCAAGCGTGCGTACAGTCGTATCAGTGGCCGATAGGACTTGAGATAGTATTTGTTCTACCTTTAGCTCCTCGTTGGGTTCGACACTCTTACTTATCGAAAGAGGCTACAACTATCCCGTATACTTGTGTGTTATCACATAACTGGGTGATTATATAGATGCTCTAGAGGTATCTCCGAACGTGTTTGTTGGGTTGGCATAGATCGAGATTAGGATTTGTCACTCCGAGTATTGGAGAGGTATCTCTGGGCCCTATTGGCAATGCACATCATATGAAGCCTTGCAAGCAATGTGACTAATGAGTTATTTGCGGGATGATGCATTATGTAATGAGTAAAGAGACTTTCCGGTAACGAGATTCAACTAGGTATGAAGATAACAACGATCGAATCTCGGGCAAGTAACATACCGATGACAAAGGGAATAACATATGTTGACATTGCGGTTCGACCGATAAACATCTTCGTAGAATATGTGGGAACCAATATGAGCATCCAGGTTCTGCTATTGGTTATTGACCGGAGAGGTGTCTCAGTCATGTCTACATAGTTCTCAAACCCATAGGGTTCGCACACTTAACGTTCGATGACGATATGTATTATATGATTTATGTGTTTTGGTGAACGAAGGTTGTTTGGAGTCCCGGATGAAATCACAGACATGACGAGGAGTCTCAAAATGGTCGAGAGGTAAATATTGATATATTGGAAGGTTCGGACACCGGAATCGTTCCGGAGTGCTTCGTTATTTTGTGGAGTACCAGGGGGTTACTGGAACCCCCCACCCCCCTCCCCCCCCGGGGGGGGGGAGTAATAGGCCTCATGGTCCATGGGGGAGAGGCAAGGCAAGCAAAAAGGTGGTGGCGCCCCCATGGGTAGTCCGAATTGGACAAGGGGAGGGGGCGCGGCCCCCCTTTCCTTCTTCCTATCCCTCTCTTTCCCATTTCCCCCTCCATTGGAAGGAAGGGGGGCGACTAGGACTTGGAGTCCTAGTAGGACTCCCCCCATCGCGCGCGCCCTAAGGCCGGCCTCCTCCCCTCTCCTCCTTTATATACGGGGGCGGGGTGGGGGGGACCTCAAGACATATCAATTGTTTCTTAGCCGTGTGTAGTGCCCCCCTCCACCGTTTACTCCTCCAGTCATATTGTCATAGTGCTTAGGCGAAGCCCTGCGCGGATCACATCACCATCACCATCACCACGCCGTCATGCTGACGGTACTCATCTACTCCTTCGACCCTCTAATGGATCAAGAGTTCGAGCTGAACGTGTGTAGAACTCGGAGGTGTCGTATGTTTGGTGCTTGATCGGTTGAATCGAGAAGACGTTCAACTACATCAACCGTGTTAAGATAACGCTTCCGCTTTCAGTCTACGATGGTACGTGGACGCACTCTCCCCCTCTCATTGCTATGCATATCCTAGATAGATCTTGCATGAAAGGAAATTTTTGAAATTGCATGCTACGTTTCCCAACACATCATGCATTAAATAACTATGGTTGATGTTGAAATGGTTTCCGATAGATCCCTTGATATAGTATCGCAACAAGTCAGATGGTCTGGATGAGGCAAGGTTTACCCAGGCTCAGACCCTCATGGTGAAGGTCAAACACTACTTCTTGCTCTTTGTTTATAGATGGATGGGGTGTACGTAATATAACGATATCGTATAAGTACATAGGGCTTTGTAGAAATTTTAGGGAAGTAAGGCTTGTTGATCCCACGGGGAGCGAAAAGGAAGGCACGACTAACTCCACAACTATGTTATCACTTATGCAATTACGTAGGCACCCAAATAGTCTACTCGAATGGTTGCTAGGGAAATGATAAAAGGTTTTTTATCTAGACTACAAACGGAAAGTCAAAAGCATGATTAAAAAGGGGTAAACTAAATGAAGGCAAAGTATGAGTAGTAAAGTGCTCTTGAGAGTTATGGACTCACCACAACTAGAATGATCTGCACAACATATGGATAACATAGTTCTAGGTATGCATCTCGCTATCTACTCTTTATGTGTCAAAAGTGGGCAGATCCTGGTACAGATGCGCATTACATGGAGTAGTCTACGCACACATACGCCACCATCATAGTTTCCCCATGCTGGTTTTCACTATGATTAATTAAGGGTTCCCCATGGATGCAACCTTCTAGGTTTTGCTGGTAGTCCCCTACCAATTGCAAAGGTGAGGAAGACAAGATATCACAGTTACCTATTTCGCTCAACATCCTAACCTCTACACTAATAGTAATATGATCCATAACCAATCAAGGCAATAATGTTGCGTGAGCACTCCTCACAAGTCACAATACTCATGAAGGATATTAACCTGAATACAAATATAAGATATTGGATCTCTTACTAGTGCAGAAAAGACTATCTATGGCATGTCAAAAACAACCTTGGTGGCATGGACACCCAACGCCACCAATGTGACGCCATTTTAAAAATTAGTGTTGGCGTTGCACCCTACGCCAACAGTATTTTGAACGGTAATGGCGTGCCATGTGAACACGCCAGCACTAATATTCATCAGTTGTGACATTCCACGTTGTCGTGACGCCAGTAATTTGATTTGCAAATTTGAAATAAAAGTTGTACAGCAGCGATTGCAACCAAAATGACAACATAATCCAGTTTAAAAACAATAAATATATCAACTATAAATAGACCCAACAACAACATTTAAGTTCAACAATGCACTTGATATAGTTCAAAAAAGTAGGCAAAGCAACACACACGAACGTACAAGTTCAAATAACTAGAGGTGGTAATAACATGACATCTTCCATGCATGTCAACTAGCTAACCAGGACTTTTTAGCGGGCGAAGTCAGGGTCATAGTCCGGTGTAAGTGAACCATCCTCGCTGCCAGCAGGCCTGTAGTAGACCATGATCTCTTCACGATCATAGTTGAGGTAGAACGTGGCTCTCTCCCTAGCTTCCATCTCGTAAGCAGTTGCAAGGGCTTTCCAACCAGGGCAACCGAAATAGTTGCGGTTTGCTTCATTGGTGATAAGACAGTTGAATTATTGGGCCGTCAGCAACTTCATGAGGGTGCACTAAAATGTGATGGTGGCATCTACTGGAACTTGAAACTTCTCTAAGAAGTCACGCCTTGCCCCTCAAGGGATGACCTGAGCAAAATTGAATTAAATAACTAGCTAGTTAGACAATTTTGGGCACAACCGTATACATCACATATGAAACTCAATCAAAACATGTTGAACTTACACATACTGTCCTAGTGAGGAAGTCATTTGGTAGATCTAATAAGAACTACTTATCCATTTGACATCTCACTGAACCACATGTCTCACATGGGGCATCCATTTACTGCTTTCATCAAGTTGAGAAAATTAAGCATATATACCATATGCATATAGATATACTGCAACATAAGCAGTTAGTACAAACTAGTGCTATCGGGCCATCTAGATATTAATACATACTTTTAATTAAATAGTTCTACAAACCATGCATAGTTCAAACATAAAACATGCATAAAGTTAAAGATTTCATGCGAAATAGGTAGCACGCACTAAGCTAGTGGCCAGAGGGACCGGCCTCATGGTCGTGCCTAGTGGACCTATGACGATACCCCTGCTGGCCCTCCTCCTCACGCTTTAAGGCATCCCGGTCTATGGGATCCTCCTTCGCGCTCTTCCTGGATGCATACTGAAGTAGCACCATCTTGTTGGTCTCCATGAGTTGGTCATCTCTCGCAAGCTCACTCACCAATGGGTCGTAGAACTGCATCTCGACCTGTTTGTTCTCCTTCTCCTCTGCCCTAGTGCATATCCTCATGTCGTCCGGTGCGAGAAACTTTGCATACTCACGAAACCCAGGGAAGTTTAGTGTTTCCCCTTCCTCAAAGAACTCTACCGCCATGACATTATAGGCGCCCGCCGCTAAATCCAGGGTGTCCCTATGGCCAAGCTTGTGGACGACATTGTCCTCCTAATGGTGGCATGGTATTTATTTCCCTTCGGGTCGCACACCATGAAACTTTGGAGCCATCTTTGACGATGCATATATAACTAACAAGTTAGTAAAAAATGGTCATATTAACGAGTACCTGCAAAACCTACAATGTACAATGTAATTAAACGTACACTACAGCTACACTAAAATCATAGTCTACAACTACACTAAATTTTGTCACTACAAGTACACTACATAGAACTACAATAAAATTACACAAGCTAAAATCATATACTATAATCTTACACTAAAATTTTACACTACTCGATCTTACACACAAAATTCTACATTATCCTTACACTAAAAATTCTACATCATTAATTCTTACACACAAAATTCTACATTATTCTTACACTAAATATTCTACATTATTAATTCTTACACACAAAATTCTACTTTATTCTTACACTAAAAATTCTACACTACAACTATACAAAGTTCTTACACTACGAATTCTAAAGTACTACTATTACACTAAGAATTCTACACTACAACTACACAAAAATCTACACTACTAACATTATAATAAGAATTCTACACTAAACTATACATAAAAACTATACACTACGAATTTTGCACTACTACTATTACACTACGAATTCTAAACTACTAGGACTATTACACTACACTACACTATGTAGCTAAAACTCACCGGCGCTGGTGGGAGACTGCGAGGGGGCGCTGCGGGGTGGAGACGAGGGGGCGGTGGGGCAGAGAAGGAGGCGACAACAATGGCGGCGGGGCCAGCGGGGTGGAGGCGGAGGCAACGATGACGGGGACGGCGGCGGTTGAGGCGAAGATGATGGGGGC
>NC_041383.1:402850640-402851141 GCF_002162155.2 Triticum dicoccoides
AGGGTGGAGACAGAGGCGACAAAGATGGGGGCGGCGGGTTGGAGGCGGATGCGATGGCGACGGCGACGGCATTGGCGACGAGGTCGGCGTGGTGGAGGCGGAGGCGACGGTGATGGGGGCGGTGACAATTTGTGGAGGGTGGGGATAGAATGAGAGGTGTGTGTGTGGGAGGGGGCATTAATTTTAATCCAGGGGCGGCGGGGTTATTACTGGCGTTGGTCTACGTTGCTAACGCCATTTCTATTGTTTTTAATTTTTATTTCCTTTTTTACTTTTACGCGTTACACACATAGTTTTTTATATTCATATAGATGTTTTGTTTACTCTTTAGTTGTTTTATCTTGCTACTATTTATTATATTGTTAATTTTATATTTTATTTTATTAATTATTGTGTGTAAAATATGTAAACATACAAGACCAATAATTAGAACACAACATTGATGTCGTTAATGTGGCCTAGATACATAATGGTTGAAGGATGAAAATAATAACATATATA
>NC_041383.1:402851666-402882893 GCF_002162155.2 Triticum dicoccoides
CTTCTACTATACTACTCTAACCTAGACTAAGAACATCATTAGTGTAATGACTCCCACGAGAAAAAATGTTGTCACTCATCCAGCTGGGAGAATGAGGCCAAGCATAACACCAGCTAAAAGTGCATATCGAAGCATCTTGAATTTTTTGATTTGGCCACGCATCACATCAGTCTTGAGCTACATCGCATCGATCTGTTGTCTTAGTGGTCCAATGGAGTACTCGAGCAACTCGCTCATGTACTTTTGCACGATATCAACCCATATCCATGTATAGCAATATTTTGTCCCTAACACTTGTGGATCACAATATACACACACATATTCATGTGAGCGACACTAACTAGACGATATACAGAGTTGAATTGTGTAAATTAGAAGAAATAGATCAAGAGGTATTTTCTGTGTTATTACCTTTCTACAGTTAGCGCATATGTAGAACTCTCGCTCTGGATTCCATTTCGTGTGCAACATATGCTTATCAGCAGGGTGTCGACAGCCGCAAAGCAGCACAGGTGCCCTCACTCTATTCCTGCCAGCTTCGGTGCCGATGGCATAGAGCCCATCCTATGTGTGTCTCGCCCAAAAGTTTGAATCCTCCTCCAGTATGCTTTGGGCCTCCTTTTATACATCCAAAGGGGTTGCCACGGTGGCACACAAGATGTGTAAAGTAGCTACAGTGTACATGCTTATCACTAGCGTTGTAGGACAAACGCATTAAATGTGCTGCTTATGTGCCCTATAGCTTTATCGGGGACGGTAATAGAGCACGTCCCGTCCGTCGCCGCCTCATCCCATCTTGACACGCATCTAGGCTAACGAGGCATGCAGCGCCAAGTTGACTAGTTAGCCGTTGCACTGGCGCGGTGGTAGGATCTTCACAAACATCTGCATGCCACCACGCATGTGCTTGCTTAGTTGGCAGGCTGGTCGCCACGCTGGAACGGCCATGGGGTGGCGAAACCTTGTCATGTGCGAGCCAAGCTATCGCCCCACAGTTGTCCCCGACAAGGGTCTTGTCGGGGTCTCGCAGTCGTCCTCGGCAAGGGCCTTGCCGGGGGACTTCGTCTTCTGGTCTCAACGAAGACCTGCATGCCACTAGTCTTCATAAAGATCTGCATGCTACTATGCATGTGCCCCTGAGTCTTGGTCCTGATGTTGTCGATGGTGTCAGAGCTCTCAGCCTCAAGGGTGGTGGCCTTGCTGGTGCTTCGCAAGCCGTCCCGCCAAGGATCTTGCAGGGGCTACGCAAGCTGCCCCGGCAAGGATCTTGCCGGGGGAGGTCTAGCTTGTCTTCTGCTCTCTGTTTACTAGGTTGAATGCTGCCTCGGTAGTCTTGTATCTTGCCTTCTACTGCCCCGTCAAGCCCTACCACAGGTGTGGCTACAACTGCCCGTGCACAAGTAAGGGGTACAAAAGGGCCCATGCTTATGTACACCGACATTTTTATAAATCGCACGTCAACAGTATCTTGCAACTGGTCATGACAACTGGGCCCACATAGTAGTGACATTAGCGGAAATATACACGCCAACACTACCAAATTATAGCCGGCGTACCAGTTTAGCTGACGACATCACTATTTAAAAAAAAATAGTGTTGGCGTTGATGGAAAATGGCGCGCAACCAACGAAAGTTGTGGCTAGCCATTTTTCCACTAATGTCTTATAGGTATTCAATTCTAATCATATAGAGTTCGTCCATAGCCCCAAGAACTATCACACCTACTCAAACATGTAAATGGTAAACATAGAGGAGAGGATCAAGGTACAAGCCAACACTAAGTCAAGGAAGGAGAAAGGCATGGCGGTGTTGGTAGAGATGTCAGAGGCCCAAAGGATGGTGCAGCGCAGTGGCAGAGCTTTCTCTCCCTCCTTCTATATTAGCCCTTCTTCTGTGGTGGAAATGGCTTGGAGCAGCATGGGAGATGGAGATGAATGTATATAATGATGGAGACACTAGTACATCGAACTGCTATACAAACGGTTTTTAACCCCTTTCCGTGATGGAGTTTTAAACCGTCACCTTGCCTGTGTGTGCGACAAGGGGGCTTCCCACACGACCCAGAAAGTGTCGGAGATAGGGAGTAGGAATGCATACGTTTTTCATAAGAAAGCGTATGTGATGCCCGCATATATCCCAAACGTGATCCGTCACACAACTATTTCTGATATATCGAATATCCCAAACGCTCCATCCTTGCTACTCGTGTGTGCTGGGATTATCATTGCACACGCTATTCTGTGGTGCAACGTTTACGATGTGCACCCCATCACAAACAGTTCATGGTTGTAAAGTGTGTATGATAAGGAGACTATCACACACATTCACTTCTCTCGAACTGTATGGTATATATAATTAAGAAGATTAGCTAATCATAGTACGAGTGTCAAATAGGATTACGAAACGTCGGGCTGTCGTACAAGCGTCGTACATGATAACTATCATACACGCTATTCTGTGGTGCAACATTTACGATGCATATGACATTAGAAATTGTTCATGATTGAAAGCGTGTATGATAAGGAGACTATGCCAAACATTTAGTTTGCTTGCACCGTTTGTGATATTGTCTGACATCACACATGCTTCACAAATGGCAACTATGTGCATGGTCGCACACGTTTCCTCTCTGTGAACTGTGTCGGATTGTGATTTATATCACACACATTTGTGCTTTACAGACCATGTGCGCCGTAATGACCTACAGAGCAAATTTTCACCATAATTTAATCGCTACTATTTAAAATCGTACTGAATTTAAATTTGAAAGTAGGCTATAACTTTATTCATATCCATCAGGTTCAACAACCAATGCATTATTCGATTCAAAGGTACATGTCTTCATGAATTAATAAGCACCAAATAAAGAATGATGAACCAGGGTTGTATACTTGTACTGTTAAATATGGTAAAGAAAGAGGCGAAAGACATTTTGGTTGTTGAACAAGGTGAAGCGGAATGCCCTTATGGTGCTCTCCTCCATGCAGAAGTCACACACGACTCTAGTCCAACCCCTTGTGATGGCCGACCGCCCATCCTTCACTGTCATCATGAGGACATCTAGATAGTAATTGTGTTCTGGTAGAAATACTTTAACCTTTGCATGCCCACCAATCATGTAGTTTGAGAGATAATCTTGAGTAAACTGCTTTGGAAACCACTTCAAAGGAAAAATATTCAGACACTGTCATATAACACAACTCATTATGGGCAGTAAAAAGAAAGGTGTAGAGTTCTTACTTATCATCCTGTAGTTCACTACTATCTTGGAGAAAGTGTAAACAAACAGTTTAATTGCCATCTTTTGACCCATTTTACTATTTATCACTTTCCTCACTTCATGATGGTTCATCAATATCTCATTGTCCCATACGCAGAAAGGGTCGAAGCGCGGATCTTTACCAATGACATATGTACCTAAAAACACCAAGTTAATATTAGAAGCTAAACAACAATTGCACAATGATGTAGTACAACACTCCCTCCGTACCATTATGTAAGATCTTGTCACATCCAATATACTGACATATTGGATGAATTAACATCTTATATTATGGGGCAGAGGGAGTTTGTTACATTTTTACAAATATCAGTTGATCATCCCCGACCTATATGGTACCAGCTTCCGATAGCCTAGACAATGTGTATATATAAGCCATGGGATGAAACTAACCTCGATGGAAAACAACTATTGTTCCCAATATTGTCATGTGTAAGTACATCTAAAGGCATGTTATGCATAATAAGCTAAATATCAACCAAATATATTCATGGTAGACAACATAATCTCCAAATGATAGCTTCAGTGTGCAGGTTTAAGCATGCTAGTTAAGCAAAACAAGAAGTGGAAATGTGTGTTAACTGCAACAGGCCTAACATTTAGAACAAGTAAACATAGTCATTCAAACTAGTATTGTGCATGTCTATGTACACTAGTTATTGTTAAATCAAAATGGGAAGACGTGTTAACTACAACATGCTTAACAGAAACCAAATATTATCATTTATAGTGGTATTTTTGAAACTGGTATTGATGAAATAGAACTGCACAGTTCATACTTGCTCATATAGAACATCACATTGTGAATAATTGAAATAATGAAGGCATACTACGAACAACCAAAGATAGCAATTGAAATTGGACATATGCTAACTACAAGCAACCAAACAACCAAAAACTATTAAAAGAGTCATATGCTAGCTATAACAGGCTTAACAACAAGCAAATAGTCATTCGTAGTGGTATTGTTGAAATTGCATAGAACGTAGCTCGTGCTTAAACATCAAATTGTATAATTTACATTACAATGTGAAAAAAGAGGGGGCGTATTACCTACACCAGGCTTAACATGAAACAAATATGGTCATTGAACTGGTATTGATGAAATTGTACTGCACAGTATATAGTTGGACATATAGAGCATCACATTGTGAATAACTAAAATAAACAAGGTATAACGCAAACAACGAAATATAGCAATAAAAACTAAACATATTCTCACTACAAAAGGGGTTCGACAAAACAAATCATGGGATTCCCCTGTGAAGAGGCACGACAAAACAAATCATGGGTTTCCTCACTTGTCATATATAGGCTCCTCCTCGTGGTCGCCGTCGATGAGGTCTGACTTGGCAGCTAAGGATTCCAAGCCAGTGTCATAGAACATGTCCTTCATAAATGACAAAAGGGGCTCCATGGAGATGAAGGATGGCAAATTGTTGACAATGAGCCAGAGGAGATCAGCGGCAGGGCCATTGATGAGATGAACGACGGTCGAACCCGAGGGATTGGGGTGGGCAAGTTAACCAGTGACATAGCTTGCGTCAAGCCGTCAAAGTCGACAACCTCGATGTCGTAGTCGGTGTTTGTGACATACAAGAATACTCTAGCCCATTGATTGAAAGGCTACGACCAGTCATCATCGTCAGCTTCCTCGGCGGCCACCTCGCTGATGTCAGGCGAACAGGCCGCGGTAAAACTCTTTTGGGCCAGTCACTCCTCAAGCATCCCGGGAAGCATAGCCGGGCTTATGATTCTATTTGAGGATAGGAGTATCAAATATGGAGAGGCATTTAGTATGTTATGTTAAATAATAATTTTTGTGATTTTCTACAATAGAGAATGATAAGGTTATTGCATTGATTTATACTAACTTATTTCACAAGTTCTTGTTGAGTTTTGTGTGGATGAAGTTTTTAAGATTTAGGGAAACCGTGATATAAAGGGAATTAAGGAGACACAAAAGCTCAATCTTGGGGATGCCCAAGACATCCCAAGATAATATTTCAGTAAGTCTCAAGCATCTACGCTTGGGTATGCCCCGATAGGCATCCCACCTTTCTTCACCAACAATTATCGGTTAGTATTGGTTGAGCCTAAGTTGTTGCTTCTTCACATGATGTGTGCTATTGTTGGAATGTCATTTTATTTTGTTCTGCTTGTTTTTTAATAAAATACTTAGATCTGAAAGTTTTTAAATGAGAGAGAGTCCTCAAATAGCTACACATTTACTTAACTACTCGTTTGATCTTCAATTATATCTTTTTGGAGTAGTATGTCATTTACTCTTGTGATTCACTTATATCCTATGAGTAAATTGTTGAATGAATTGGATATCATGAAGTTGAAATTATATGTTCATATTATGCCTAGTAGTGGCTTCACATTGGGTTTAGAAAGTGAAATCTATTGAAGCTTGACAATCACAATATTGGACATACAAGCAATTCAGGAATGATTAGTATAAGGAAGAGAACTTTCACATAAAAATATATGATCTTGTACATCTTCTATAATTGTGAATACCCATTAATTATTTTCAAATTTGAGCAAATTAGTTGAAGTTGGACAAGGAAGACAACATAATGAGTTATGTTTGGGTATATTTGCATAGAAGATACACTACAAAAAAATCACTTCTGTGATGATACATGTTTGTCACAGTAGGTCGCATTTTCTGTCATGCATGTACATCCATGACGATTTTATGACAGAATCAAGATAGTCATACCTGTGATGTCGTAGAAGTGTTCCGTGACAATACCAAAATTATCATAATGGAAGTGTCCACTTCCATGACAATAAATGGCGCGTCATGGAAGCGCTTTTGTCAAGGGTAACCGACATGTGGAATCCACCATAACGGGTCGCTGTTAAGGTACCGGTTTGGATCCCATTAACCGCCTGGACTAATGGGGATTTTCCATGTGTAAAATTCGCATCCGCTAGCGGATCCACATGTCGGCTCAGCGTTGGGACAATTGTCATCCAGCAAAAGGACGGTACGCGCCTATGATACATCAACACGTTGCTCGACCCACAGGTCAAAAGGCCGGCCCGTTTGACCTAGTCAAAAGGTAACGGCCAGCCCACTTAAAGCCTGCTAGCGGCCTGTTCGCATATAGCCCATTTACAACCCGCTAACTCATGGCCCATTATGGCCTATCCGAATTAGGCCCAGTAGAGTCATCTGGGCCGTCCAATATGATTCTAGCCCATTATAACTTCTGGCCCATGTATGGCCCATGATGTCTTTCGGCCCATATGAGACCCTTTGTAACTTTCGGCCCATTAACGGGTTGTGGTGAAACTGGCCCGTAATGAACAGTGTATCGCTTTATACCCTTTAACAGCCCATTATTCAATTGGGCCGTTTCCAGCCCGTGTTATCTTTCGGCCTTCTCAGGGCCCATTTATTCTTGGGCTGATTTGTAGCATTCCAAATTCAGCACGTGGTTGAAGTCGTCCTTTTTGTGGCCCGTTAATCCGTTGGGCCGTTTTCATAGCATCATCAAAGACGGCCCATTAATGAGCCATTATGCCTATCGATATAAACAAGCATGTTTTACTCATCGGCCTATTAATGGCCCGTTATGGTCGGCCCCTGAACAGACGACTCCCATTCTAGCCCATTTACGACCCATAATGCGGTCCATTATTCGTCCATGTTTGGCCAATCGATCATACGACTCATGGAAGGCCCATTGATTATACGGCCCATAGAAGGCCCATTGTTTCTACGGTCCCTAGATGGCCCATTGTTTGTACGGCCTGTAGAAGGCCCCTAGGAGGCCCATGGTCACTACAGTAGATATGTAGCCCCTGGTTATTGTGGCCTAGTTTTAAAAAATAGGTTATTGCGGCCACTAGCAAAACGCGGAAAAAGAACTACACTGACTACAAGCAAACAAATAAACAAGACAACAAGGAAATAAATAAGTAAGCAAATTATGCTAGGCTATTACGGCTATTACACATATAACATCCACTGGGCATCAAAGTTCTCCACCAATGCAAATATGGGGAACAAAGAAGCATATTACATAGGATGGTTGTCAAATTTGGTGACCAGTGCAAATAAACGTCGCAGGAAAACAAGTCCATCACTAAACCACTTCACAAGAGCTCAAGAGACAATATCCTGGGTATCCACCATGCTGGCAAGATGCTTAGTAAGCTTATTAGATTTCTCTTGTTTTGCGCTTAAATCCTCCAACACTTGTTGTTGCACCAGAAAGTATGCATCTGAATTCTGCAAGGACTTCCTTAGTCCTTAGGCTTCCTGTCGCAACACATCTGATCGATGTCTTTCAACTTGAATTTGAGACTCAAGAAGCCGAACTGATTCAGGTAACGAGTTCGAAGAGCTCGTGCCAGCAGTAGTGGCCAGTAACTCGAACACTACATCAAGAAAGGACTTTGGGGTTGTCTCACTGTCTTCAAGATAGTTTTTATCAGCTTTCTTGGAGACCAACAGTGATGTCTCACTATCTTGAACCTTATCTGCATTACTTCCATTACCATTGCATAACGGCGTACTCTTCTCCAATATTTTGTCCGCATTCTAAAAGAGAAATAAGCAGACACATCACATGTTTACCATGTTGTATATGAAACTCATTTTGGTAAACCAGTTCAATAGTAAGGTGGATAGGATAACAACATGAAACAAACATATATCTATGAAGTATGGTCACTGTATGGTCTATCGTTCTAGTTTATGTTGCCAAATCAAGATAGAGACAGTTCAAATCATATCTGTTTAAGACAAAGCATCATAGACAGAATATAAGCGTGGGAAACTACACAACACTAACAACACTTGTAATGTGCATGGCATGAGAACATAACTGTTTATTCAATTGAAACTGAAATCAAAATAGAGCAAGTTATAACAGCAAACATGTTAAAGAAAGAGGTTTAAAACATACCTCTTGCTCCATTGGAGTTTCAATTACATTCTTCAAATTTGAGATTAGTTTGTATGAGTAAATATGGTGATGCAAGAGCATAGGAGTATGAACCATAGCTACGGAACTTGACCTGAGAACAATTCTTCTTTTGCTTTAAGTGTTTACTTGGGTTCGGATTGGTGGTCCTCGTGCTTTGGGCACTATAGTTGCCTTATTAACTGCTCATGTTTGGGTGCTCTGTGGTGGAGATGGTGATGTGTCAACTGGAACTGGGTTACTATCTGTTGGGGTTGGGGTTAGAAGGGGTGTAGCTGGTTCTCTGTCCAACTGAGTAGGGGTGCAATCTGCGTGAGTCTGGATTATGTGTGGTGGGGCTGGTTCTTAGGCAAGTACAACCATGCTTCTATCTGCATCGTCGGGTAGCACAATCTTTTCTGAAGACCGTGTTTTTACCCCCATATATAATGCCATCACCCCCTCCAATTCAAATGGCTGATAAAAAAGAAACATAATTGAATGTACATACATTGTATGATAGACAGGTGCAATGGATCGTAGGGAAGAAAATAGGGCATGAAATAATTCACATTTATGTTGTCTAACTAAACAGGATAGCATGACATAATTTCACATAGATGATGGCTAATTAAATAGGATAGCATGACACAATTTCACATATATGATGGCTAACTAAATTATAGGACAGAATGACATACTTTAAAATATGATGACTATGTAAACATGATGACATGATATAACTATAAAATGTGTCTATTAAAGTGGTTGGCATGCCATAATTCACAAACATGCCGTCGATGGAAACATGATGGCATGATATAATTCACAGATAGAATGGCATAATTTAAACTATGATGACTATGTAAACAGGATGAGATGATATAACTATATTATGTCTTTATAAAATGGGTTGGCATGCCATAATTTAGATACATGCTATCTATGTAAACATCATGGCATGATATAATTCAAATATATGATTTATATACTAAGCAAGTGAGCAGTGCACAATCACATATATGATGTGTCAACTAAGCAGATGTCATTCAATATTGTGTATATGATGTAAAAACTAAGCATTGCAAGACAACATACGCATGATATGAGTAATATAACCCTGCCAAGTTTGAGCATACACCTCAGGGGAAAATAGGACTAGTCATTGGTCTCTAAATCCTCCTCAGAGGAGCTATCTCTAACCAGCAAGATATCTGCTTCAATAGGTAGCATTGTCTGCTATGAAGACCTTGTTTTCACTCCAGATTTTTCCATCACCAATTCAAAATTGGTGATGCACAGGAAGAGCAGTTGAATATACAAAAATTGTCAACAAATGGAATACATAATACAAAAATAGGATGGTATGATATAATTCACATATATGATGCTTGGCTAAAGAGCATGACACTGCATAATTCACATACATAATACCTTGCAACAAGATAGCATTGCATAATTCACATTTATAATGTCTTGCAACTGAATTTTACTGTCGAAACTGGATTTTAATGTCGAAACTGAATTTTACTGTCGAAACTGAATGCACAAGTAGAAGAAAAGCAGTAGCAGCAGCAACGCCCAAAGCAGTAGTGCGTGCGAGAGCCGGGGCAGCTGGTCCTGCAGCAGCATCATCTCGGGTAGCAGCTACAGGGGCTCGAGCGAGAGAAGGATCTGCTGCTCGTGCAGCAGCAGTGCGAGCAAGAGTAGAGCAGCAGCGCAAGCAAGAGCAAGAGCAGCAGCGTGAGCAAGAGTAGACCAGTCAGGGGACCGAGAGCAAGAGCAGAGCAGCAGAGTGAGCGAGAGCCAAAGTAGCATCAGCTCCTACTGATGTGGACATCGCCGCTGAGGGAGCGACGTCGTGGAGGAACTGGCCGGTGCCGCCACCGTAGATGGAGCCGCGCCATGTCGGCTCGGGACCGAGCGTCGGCAGCACCATGCGATCAAATCAAGAAGGAAATGCAGTGATTAGTGTAGAACCCCTTTGGTGGCGCCGATTAGGCTTCAGCTTCATCTGAGGAATTGGTGATGGTGCTGCTCTTTCGGTGGTGCAGGTGAAGACGGTGCTATGGGAATGGAGGTGGCGCAAAATACGAGGTGAACATTGGGGTAGCTCCTTGGAGGTGGAGGACGGGGTGACTGAACTGGCAGGATGACGAGATTGGCGATGGATCCTCATTCGCTGTGGTAGACGAGGGACGTCGAGGTGTTGCTATGGACAATGTCATCGGGGAAGAGGCTCCGGCTGGGTGGCGGAGGGAGGAGGGTGTGGGGCTTTATGGGTTTTTGCGATCTCGGTGTATGAATGGGGGCGAAGTGGATGTGAGGGGGGAACCATGGCTTAGGGACACGCTTGTCCGAAATGTGGGGTAAGTTATGAAAGTACCCCCACCGATTTGAGCTAGGCGGTTCTTTCAATTCAGGGGTATCACAAGAACTTCATGTGTTGGGATTTCGTAGGAGGTGGGAGTTTTCGCGCGTGTTGTAAATTTGGGATAGCAAGGCGCGGGTTGAGATGGAGGGAGTTTCTGGAGCACAACGAGACAAATAGATATCTTAAAATTTTGGGGTAACAAGGCACAGGTTGAAGAGGCGGGAGTTTCACAGCACGATAGACAGAGATGCTAGCTTGAAATTTCGGCATAACAAGGCGCGGTTTGAAATTTCGGGAGAACAAGCTTAACGTGTATAAAAAAGACAATTCACACCCCACTAGAGAGAGCCATGTCCCATTTACTATATTACTAGAAATGCATGCAAATACAACAAAAAAACTAAAAAAAATCGGGACAACAAGCTTAATGTGTACAGTACCAAATCAATTTGCACTTCCCTCAACAATAAAAAACAATTCGTGTTATCTAGCATATGGAATAAACTTGAGTACATTTTCCCTCTTTGAATGGGATTGTACTCGGGTTAGTTATACAACCATCTAAATATTATCTTAACAACACATGACATGAATATAGGAGTAGTAAATTCCCATATAAATATGAACTACATCTACATACGATCTCGAATTCAAATATATGTATCCATTTTATGTTGAATTCAAATCATAGTACATGTATGCTCTAGCTAGATGTTCAGAATCTAAACCATGCATGATACTATGTACAATGTGTTTAACACACAACACACACACACACACACACACACACACCATTTAGACTTGTAAGGTACACACATTACATTTGGCAACCAAATTATGAATAAATACCACATTATAACTTGTAAGCTTTGAGTCATATATGCATGATGTAGATGTTTGTTTAATTCTTATAGTTCATCTCATTCAAAATCAATTAGTTTTTATAAAAAAGCTAATCTATTTTAAGATTCATGTAATTGTGCATTGTAAAGCATAAAGTAAAAACAAAATAATGGCAATTCATCTAGATTTTTTTGGTAATTATGATATGGAAGATTCTAGAACAAAGGAGAAGTGCTTGTGTTTTGAGGTTTGCACATTATGCTTAAGTTCAACATCGGGTCTTCTAGATTGTACATGTGGCAAAACCTGGTGGAATGTATTTGATATCCAACGGCCAATAGTGCTCGGATTTGCCATCTCTGCATCACCGGGTTGGCTTCATCCAACGACCATCTTTGAAAGTTATTCACACACTACATAGGGGTATAGATATGTGATGTGAAAGCCACCCATCATCTCCAATTTGAATAGTGTGTCCATGCATGGATGCAGTGTGGCCAAACGATGCCTGCCATCGGTATCTCAAACTCAAATCACTCTGACCTTATTCAATGTGTATACATTATAGCATGCTTGTTTCCAAACCACACCACATATATCTTAGTTATATTCATGCATGCATGGGTTTCAAACATCATGATCTCTTATTCAAATATTTGAATTAAAATTTACATTGATTATGACCTCACCTGGTCTTTTACACCCACACAGTCGTCTTCTCTTTATAGTTGTACCACTAACTTTCTCTCATGCATGCATGCACACACACTACCACTCGACATTATTCATCGCACACATGCAATCTTTTTCTTCGGGGCGGTCTCCCATGAATGCACACACACACACACCCCTCTCCCTCTTCATCACTTTAGGCATTCTTTATCTCTCACATGCATGCACAACAATCGATGTTCCTCTATGTGTGTATATATATAGTTAGGTTTTTCCAATTTTCCACACAAACTGATCGATCTATATATCTAGTCAGGTCTCACCCTCCTTCCCATGTACACATCAATCAATCTACCTCTCTATATAGGACTACATAGCTAACACACCCACATTATCTATCCATCGTCTCCCTCTCATCATCCATGCCTTCCGCTTCATCTCTCAGATGCGCGCACAGCGGCGAAGACAAGGAGGAGCAAGGGCCCTGCCCCCTAACATCACTATATATTGAGGATAATATGAATGTGATCAGTAGATCAATTGCTGGTAAAATGGTTTAAGTTGATGAATTGGTCATCCCCATAATGGATTAGCAATGCTTGGCCCCTTAGCTCATTTAATTTTCATGGCTCCGCCACTACGCGCAACCGCGCATGTTCTCGCCCCCTCTCTTTAAATATCGATCTTGCACTCGTGCACTCCTTCACAGTCTCCCTCCACTTGGCCCTCGCACCATCTTCCAGCCCCCCCATATCCCAGTGCTTGTACGCTCGTAAAGCTCTTCCCTCTATCTGTCTCTATCGATATCTCGCGCGGTCGAGCCCTCCCCTCCCTTCTCGTATATCACCCCGGCCCCATGCACATCATGAATGTATATAGGCTTCTCCTTCACACAAATTGCATTGGCACGTATTCCCTCACCATATCTTAGTATCTATCACACACACAGACTACATGTGCGAAAGAGAAGAGGTGCACACACGCACTCGTTCCCACATACAAATGTGCGGGTGCACAATGGAGCACATTTGTACAAAAAATGAGTGTGTAGAAACGCTTTAGATGATGTGCCACTAGTCTATATCTAACCTCTATATCTATATTTATATCCCTATATAGTGTGTGAATAACTTTGAAAGATGGTCGTTGGATGAAGCCAATCCGACGGTGGAGAGATGGCAAATTCAAGCACTACTGGCCGTTGGATATCATCTACATTCCACCAGATTCCGCCACATGTACAATCTAGAAGACTCCATGGTTGAAGTTAAGCATAATGCACAAACCTCAAAACACAAGTATTTCTCCTTTGTTCTAGAATCTTCCATATCATAATTGCCCAAACTTTTTTTCTAGTTGAATTTCCATTATTTGTTTTTTACTTTATGCTTCACAACGCACAATTCAATGAATCATAAAATAGATTAACTTTTTTTTATAAAAACTAATTCATTTTGAATGAGATGAACTATACAATTAAACGAACGTCTATATCATGCATATATGACTCAAAGCTTACATGCTATAGTGTGGTATTTATTCATAATTTGGTTGCCAAATCTCATGCGTGCGATGCACGTGTACTTTACTAGTACTTCCAGTATGTGCAGAACACGTAAATTAGAATTCCAATGGCACGCTACACAGTGTCTCTCCCTTTTTCAGTTAATATATTATGATTAAAATTATGTGGGGGCATCCATGAAGCCACCTGGCACATGTGGAGGCGTTCTCCTTGTGTGGATTGATCACAGTGATATGTTGTTGGTTCTAGAAGAATGTAGTCGTCCTCTCTCACGCACACTGGCAGTACGTGTATGAAGCAAAGATGTGCATGCACGCAATCATTCCCTCGCACGCACATGCGGGTACATGGTAGGACACATTTTTGTAGATCCACTCCATGTGATAATTTGACACGTGTAAAGTTGCTCACTTCATTGATGGTCAATTAATACAGCGCATGCAAATTGAGTGGAAGTGAGGGAGGAAGTAGTTGAGAATGACATTACTACTCCACTGTGTGCATGCGAGTAGTTAAATCATGGGTTGCTACTTCCATTGGTCTCCTTCGTATTTTGTTCCAATTTTTGACCATAATTTTAAGTAACACAATATTTATGCATGTCATAAAAAGTAATGTCATCGAAAACTATGTTCAAATGTGATTCCAATGATAATTTTTGGTGACATGCATCAACATTTTCTTAGTTAAATTTTTGGTCAAAATTGGCACAAAATAAAAAGGGGGCCAATAAACCAGGACGCAGGTAGCATGATCAATTTTTGTCTGGGTTACTGTTGGTGGCCTTTGTATTTAAATATGGATGGAGTGGAGTAGTACTATCATTATCTTAGCCTCGTAGGGCTGTCCCAGCGCCTATGCTCACCTCCCCACCTCACCCACCGGATCCCTCCATGTATAATCCTTAGATCCCAGGATCCCGCTGGCTGCCTCTCGTTATGGCCCTCAGCACTACCGCATTTGAGAGAAACCCACATGTGTTTCAGAGGGGATCCATTGCTTTGGAATCACACATCGGTGGCACCGAAGGACATGCCAGGGTTGCATTTCAGGTGGTGGGCAGCAAGGGCAAATCAGATCAAGGAAGAGTTGCATCGATTGGAGACAAGTTCGAAGGAGCTGCGCCTGGCGAAGCACAAGGCGGAGGCGCAAGTCCATCTCAGGGAAGAGGATGCTGAGGGATGTTAGCATCTGGTAGCGTCGCATTGATTTCGAGCTAGGGCTAATGGCAGAGATCATATTCATGGAGTTGACTGCGGAGGAAAGAACGCGCATGCCTGCGGAATGGCATGAGCAGCCGGTACAACTGTTCAAATAGGCGGTAGGAGAAGCCAAATCGTGGGACTAGCTACGGTGGCGCCACTGGGCATGCATCGTAGGCGAGGTGAGCTGCCCTCCTTCCCCGCAAGCGATGGAGTGACCTACTCGGTTGCTGCTGCAGTGAACTTGCGGTGGCATGGAGGTTTGCAACCATGAAAACCACTCCATCTATATGTATTGTATTTTAGCAAAAGTATTTGGTCATTTAGAAAAAGATGGTAATTGATTTACCATGAGTTTTTGAATGCTTGGTCCTAACAATCACCCGATACCCACAAGTCTCCATCGTGTAATACTTGACGGTCGGTTGCACCAGCAGATGGTCGGCCAGACCTGCGTCTCACCAAAGGGACACACATCGGCTTGGTCTAACATGTACGACCAGGTACATCATTGACATGTGCGGCCGCATTTGAGCAGTACTTGAAATTTGTGTTCAAGGAAACTCATCGGGAGTCGTTTCGGGCTTCGAAACCAAAACCATCAATAAATCTTTAGCATGTTCCCAACACATTCCAAAGTACTAGTAGTACTACTACCATGCTATAATCTAGTGCAAACTTGTTCACACTATCAAAACTGGACGTGCTCCCACTATGTAGGTTTTAGTACTAGTATTACTAGGTTTTAAAAAGGGGAACTACCTAGCCGAAAATTATGCTAACTTGCTCCTCATAAGTCTTTCTTGTTCGTCCTTCCCTGCCATGGCCGGTGTGCAGAGCTCTAGGTCGATAACTCACTGGCACATCAAGGTGCTATACACACAGTTTTTAACCCCTTTCCACGATGGTGTTTCGAACCGTCGCCAAGTGAGTGACTGCTATAGGGGGGGGGGTCCTTCCCACACGACCCAGGAACCGTCGGGATATGCCCTCCTGGCACACAATTATACATGCCAAATCATTTCCGATCGTAAGTACATCCCACACAGTGAGTCCCCGCTAAACGTTTCCGTTCATATGTACATTCCACACAGTCAATCCAAGGAATACGTTTCTGTTAGTATGTACATCCCGCATAGTTAATCCAAGAAGTATGTTTCCATTCGTATATACATCCTACATAGTTACTCCAAGGAAAACGTTTCGGTTCGCAGGTACATCACACACAATTTTCCCCATTAAATTGTTTGTGATAGCGTTGCCATTGCACATGATATTAAAAATTCTATCATTTGCGTTATTGAATGCATCACACACGGTGCGTAAAAGAAACTGTGTGGCAAAGGATGTCGATCACTGATACGTCCATTTTGCATCATGCTTTTATGTCAATATTTATTGCTTTATGGGGTGTTATTACACGTTATATCTCAATACTTATGGCTATTCTCTCTTATTTTACAACGTTTACCATGAAGAGGGGGAATGCCGACAGCTGGAATTCTGGCTGGAAATGGAGCAAACATTGGAAACCTATTCTGCACAACTCCAAAAGTACTAAAACTCCACGAAACATCTTTGTGGATTTAATAAGAATTTCTGAGCGAAAGAAATACACCAGGGGGCCCACACCCTGTCCAGGAGAGAGGAGGGCGCCCCCCTATAGGGCGCGCCCCCTATCTCCCGGGCCCCCTGGTGGGCCTCCGGTGTCTATCTTCGGGTATGATAGAGAAACTGCTAGCTAATCCATTTGCAGGAGATGGAACATTGCATCCTGATTTACACCTTATCTTTGTGGATGAAGTTTGCGGATTATTTAAGCTTGCAGGTCTTCCCGATGATGTTGTCAAAAGGAAGGTCTTCCCTTTATCTTTGAAGGGAGATGCATTGACATGGTATAGGCTATGTGGTGATACGAGATCTTGGAATTATAAGCGATTGAAGTTGGAATTTCACCAGAAGTTCTATCCTATGCATCTTGTTCATCATGATCGTAATTACATATAATTTCTGGCCTTGCGAAGGAGAAATCATTGCTCAAGCTTGGGGGAGGCTTAAGTCAATGTTGTATTCATGCCCTAATCATGAGCTCTCTCGGGAAATGATTATTCAGAACTTCTATGCTCGGCTTTCTCTTGATAATCGCAACCTGCTCGATACTTCCTGTGCTGGTTCTTATATGCTGAACACTATTGATTTCAAATGGGATTTATTGGAAAGAATTAAACGCAACTCTGAATATTGGGGTTCCGACGATGGTAAGGAGTCAGGTATGACACCTAAGTTTGATTGTGTTAAATCTTTTATGGATACCGATGCTTTTCATGGATTTAGCGCTAAGTATGGACTTGACTCTGAGATAGTAGCTTCTTTCTGTGAATCTTTTGCTACTCACGTTGATCTCCCCAAAGAGAAGTGGTTTTGACTATAATCCTCCTGTTGAAGTGAAAGTAGTTGCGCCTATTACAGTCGAAGAAAGGACTATTACCTATAGTGATCCTATTGTTCCTACTACCTATGTTGAAAAACCTACTTTTCCCGTTAGGATAAAGGATCATGCTAAAGCTTCGACTATTCTTCGTAAGAGTAATACTAGGACTTATACACCTCCTGAGCAAATTAATGTTGAACTTTGCTATAGTTAAAGATCTCTTGGATGATGATTTAGATGGGCATGTTATTTATTTCTGTGGTGAGACTGCTAATATTGCTAGGCCAGATACTAAGACATGTAGACCTGTCGTAGGCATGCCTGCTATTTCTGTTAAAATAGGAGATCATTGTTATCATGGCTTATGTGATATGGGTGCTAGTGCTAGCGCTATACCTTATGATTTATATAAAGAAATTATGCACGGCATTGCACCCATTGAATTAGAAGACATTGATGTTACTATTAAGCTTGCTAATAGGAATACCATTAAACCTGCTGGGATTGTTAGAGATGTTGAAGTTTTGTGTGGGAAGGTTAAATACCCTGCTGATTTTCTTGTTCTTGCTTCCCCACAAGATGCCTTTTGTCCAATTATTTTTGGTAGACCCTTCTTGAATACAGCTAGTGCTAAGATTAATTGTGAAAAGAATATTGTCACTGTTGGCATAGATGGTATGTCTCATGAGTTTAATTTTGCTAAGTTTAGTAGACAACCTCGTGATAGGGAACCACCTAGTAAGGATGAGATTATTGGTCTTGCTTCCATTGTTGTTCCTCCAACTGATCCGTTAGAACAATACTTGCTAGACCATGAAAACGATATGTTTATGAAGGAAAGAAGGGAAATAGATGAAGTGTTCCTTAAACAGGAACCTATGCTGAAACATAACCTTCCCGTTGAAATTCTTGGGGATCCCTCTCCACCCAAGGGTGATCCCGTGTTTGAACTCAAACCATTACCTGATAATCTTAAGTATGCTTACCTTGATGAAAAAGAAGTATATCCTGTTATTATTAGTGCTAACCTTTCATAGAAAGAAGAAGAAAGATTATTGAAAACTTTGAAGAAGCACCACGCTGCTATTGGATATACTCTGGATGATCTTAAGGGTGTTAGTCCCAGGTTATGCCAACACAAAATTAATATGGAGGACGATGCCAAACCAGTTAGAGATCCTCAACGACGACTAAATCCCAAGATGAAAGAAGTGGTAAGAAAGGAGATACTAAAGCTCCTTGAGGCAGGTATTATTTATCCCGTTGCTAATAGTGAATGGGTAAGCCCTGTCCATTGTGTTCCTAAAAAGGGAGGTATTACCGTTGTTCCTAATGTTAAAGATGAATTGATCCTGCAAAGAATTATTACAGGTTATAGGATGGTAATTGATTTCCGTAAGTTAAATAAAGCTACTAAGAAAGATCATTACCCTTTACCTTTTATTGATCAAATGCTAGAAAGACTATCCAAACACACACATTTCTGCTTTCTAGATGGTTACTCTGGTTTCTCCCAGATACCTGTGTCAGCGAAGGATCAATCTAAAACTACTTTTGCTTGCCCTTTTGGTACTTTTGCTTATAGACGTATGCCTTTTGGTTTATGTAATGCACCTGCTACCTTTCAAAGATGCATGATGGCTATATTCTCTTATTTTTGTGAAAATATTTGTGAGGTATTCATGGATGATTTCTCAGTTTATGGATCCTGTTTTGATGATTGTTTGAGTAACCTTGATCGAGTTTTGCAGAGATGCGAAGACACTAGTCTCGTCCTGAATTGGGAAAAGTGTCACTTTATGGTTAATGAAGGCATTGTCTTCGGGCATAAGATCTCCGAGAGATGTATTGAAGTTGATAAAGCCAAAGTTGATGCTATTGAAAAGATGCCATGTCCTAAGGACATAAAAGGTATAAGAAGTTTTCTTGGTCATGCCGGTTTTTATAGGAGGTTCATTAAGGACTTTTCTAAAATCTCTAGGCCTCTGACTAATTTATTGCAAAAAGATATTCCTTTTGTCTTTGATGATGATTGCGTAGAAGCATTTGAAATACTTAAGAAAGCTTTGATCACTGCACCTATTGTCCAGCCACCTCATTGGAATTTACCTTTTGAAATTATGTGCGATGCTAGTGATTATGCTGTAGGTGTTGTTCTAGGGAAAAGAGTCGATAAGAAATTGAATGCTATCTAGTATGCTAGTAAGACTCTTGATACGGCCTAGAGAAATTATGCTACTACTGAAAAAGAATTCTTAGCATTTGTGTTTGCATGTGATAAGTTTAGACCTTATATTGTTGATTCCAAAGTTACTATTCACACTGATCATGCTGCTATTAAATATCTTATGGAAAAGAAAGATGCTAAGCCTAGACTCATTAGATGGGTTCGCTTGCTCCAAGAATTTGATTTGCATATTATTGATAGAAAGGGAGCTGAGAACCCCGTTGCAGATAACTTGTCTAGGTTAGAGAATGTTCTTGATGACCCACTGCCTATTAATGATAGATTTCCTGATGAACAATTAGCGATCGTCAATGCTTCTCGTACCGCTCCTTGGTATGCTGATTATGCTAATTACATTGTTGCTAAATATATACCGCCTAGTTTCACATACCAGCAAAAGAAAAAGTTCTTTTACGATTTAAGACATTACTTCTGGGACGACCCACACCTTTATAAAGAAGGAGTAGATGGTGTTATTAGACGTTGTGTGCCTGAGCATGAACAGGAACATATCCTACATAAGTGTCACTCTGAATCCTATGGAGGACACCACACTGGAGATAGAACTGCACATAAGGTACTACAATCTGGTTTTTATTGGCCCACTCTCTTCAAAGATGCTCGTAAGTTTGTCTTATCTTGTGATGAATGCCAAAGAGTAGGTACCATTAGTAGACGTCAAGAAATGCCTATGAATTACTCTCTTGTTATTGAACCGTTTGATGTTTGGGGCTTTGATTATATGGGACCTTTTCCTGCCTCTAATGGTTATATTCATATTTTAGTTGCTGTTGATTACGTTACTAAGTGGGTTGAAGCTATTCCAACTAGTAGTGCTGATCATAACACTTCTATTAAAATGCTTCAAGAAGTTATTTTTTCGAGGTTTGGAGTCCCTAGATATCTTATGACTGATGGTGGTTCACATTTTATTCATGGTGCTTTCCGTAAGATGCTTGCTAAGTATGATGTCAATCATAGAATCGCATCTCCTTATCATCCGCAGTCTAGTGGTCAAATAGAGTTGAGAAATAGAGAGCTCAAATTAAATATGCAAAAGACTGTGAATAGATCTAGAAAGAATTGGTACAAAAAACTTGATGATGCATTATGGGCCTATAGAACTGCATACAAAAATCCTATGGGTATGTCTCCATATAAAATGGTTTATGGAAAAGCGTGTCCTTTGCCTCTTCAACTTGAACATAAGGCATATTGGGCTATTAAAGAGCTCAACTATGACTTCAAACTTGCCGGTGAGAAGAGGTTGTTTGATATTAGCTCCCTTGATGAATGGAGAACTCTAGCCTATGAGAATGCCAAGCTTTTCAAAGAAAAAGTCAAGCGCTGGAATGATAAGAGGATTCAAAAGCGTGAGTTTAACGTAGGAGACTATGTATTATTATTCAACTCTCGTTTAAGATTTTTTGCAGGAAAACTTCTCTCAAAATGGGAAGGTCCTTACATTATTGACGAGGTCTATCGCTCTGGTGCCATAAAAATCAACAACTTCGAAGGCACGAGTCCAAGGGTGGTAAACGGTCAAAGAATTAAACATTATATTTCAGGTAATCCTATCAATGTTGAAACTAATATTATTGAAACCGTAACCCCTGAGGAATACATAAGGGACACTTTCCAGAACATTTCAGACTCCGAAAAGGTATAGGTATGTGGTACGGTAAGTAAACCGACTCCAAAACAACTCCAATGGCAATTTTTATCAGTTTTGGAATATTTAAGAATTTTAGGAAGGAAGAAGTAGTCCGAAAGGGACACGAGGCTCCCACGAGAGTGGAGGGCGCCCCCCCCTACTAGGCGCGCCCCCTTATCTCGTGGGCACCTCGTGTGCCTCCCGGACTCCATTTTCTTGCACGTTACGTATTTTGGTCGGTAGAAATTCATTATATATACTCCCGGAGGTTTTGACCATCGTATCACGCAAATATCCTCTGTTTTTGTTTCGAGCTGTTTCCGTTACAGATCTAGAGCACCATGACTGCACCCTCCTCCAACAACGAAGACAAGGGTGCTTGGATATTGAAGATAGAGCTGAAAAGAGAAGAACTAGAAGAGATCAACAAGGATGAAGGGATCAAGAAGGCCATATAGGTTCAAGCTTCAGCGGTGAAAGAAGAAGACATCCCTCAACCTTTACCTAACCTTTTCACTCCAGCAGAGATCGAAGCTTTTAAGATGATAGAGTTATCTCGCATACAGAACACAAGTATCTTACACAGGAGAATATTCTGTTGAAGGATCATGTCGCCGGACTCAAGGGCATTATCCGCAAGCTGGAGGGGCTTTTACGCTCGATGTGCGATTATCCACCGTCATCATCACCACCTCCATCACCTCTGAGGACATAATCACATGGGTATGGGCACTCCCCTTGGCAACTACCAAGCTTGGGGGAGGTGCCCCAGTATCGTATCACCATCACACTCCTATCTTTACCGCTTTATTTAGTTTGATACTTTTAGTAGTTTCTTGATCTAGTAGATTGAAGTTTTGATATCAAGTAGTTTGAGTTTTGCTTTGTGATCTCTTTTTGTAATCGAGTCCATGAGCTATCTATAACAAATATTAGTGTTGAGTCAAGGGCTTTGCTTTGTTGCTATGATCTTGATAAAGTAGAAAGAATAAAAGAGTTCATATTGATCTTATGGATAGTGATAACTTCACATATAGAAAGTATGAGGCATAAAAATTGTTGAGAGTTGATGAACGTAGTTTTGGTCATCGTTGCAATTAATAGGAAGTGATAAGGAAAGAGGGGTTCACATACAAATATATTATCTTGGACACCTTTTTATAATTGGGAGCACTCGTTAAGTATGACATGCTAAAAGAGTTGATGTTGGACAAGGAAGACAACGTAATGGTTTACGTTTTCTCACATCTCAGTTAAAGTATATTGTTATTGATCTTCCAAACATGTTGAGCTTGCCTTTACCCCTCATGCTAGCCAAATTCCTTGCACCAAGTAGAGATACTACTTGTGCCTCCAAATATCCTTAAACCCAGTTTTGCCATCATAGTCCACCATACCTACCTATGGATTGAGTAAGATCCTTCAAGTAAGTTGTCACCGGTGCAAGCAATAAAAATTGCTCTTTAAATATGCATAACTTATTAGTGTGGAGAAAATAAGCTTTATACGATCTTGTTGTGGAAGTAATAAAAGCGACGGATTGCATAATAAAGGTCCACATACAAGGGGCAATATAAAGTGACGTTCTTTCACATTAAGATTTTGTGTATCCAACCCTAAAAGCGCATGACAACCTCTACTTCCCTCTGCGAAGGGCCTATCTTTTACTTCATGTTTTTACTTTATGCTTGAGTCAAGGTGATCCTCACCTTTCCCTTTTTTATTTTTATCCTTTGGCAAGCTCCTCGTGTTTGAAAGATCATGATATATATATATCCAATTGGATGTAAGTTAACATGGGCTATTATTGTTGACATCACCTAAAGGTGAATATGTTGGGAGGCAGCACAATAAGCCCCTATCTTTCTCACTGTCCGGCTGAAACTCCATAACCACAAGTACTGCGTGAGTGTTAGCAATTGTAGAAGAATACGAGATAGTGGAGTATGTCAGCTTGCTGAAAAGCTCTATTGTTAACTCTTTTTGATGTTACGATAAATTGCAATTGCTTCAATGACTGAGATTATAGTTTATTAGTTCCCAATGAAGTTTTTGAACCATACTTGACATTGTGAATTGATTGTTACTTGAGCATGAGAAATCATATGGTAAAATCTATATATATATATATATGTTGCTGTTAGAAGAATGATCATGATGCCCTCATGTCCGTATTTTATTTTTATCGACACCTCTATCTCTAAACATGTGGACATATTTTTCAATTTCGGCTTCCGCTTGAGGACAAGCGAGGTCGAAGCTTGGGGGAGTTGATACGTCCATTTTGCATCATGATTTTATGTCAATATTTATTGCTTTATGGGCTGTTATTACACGTTATATCTCAATACTTATGGCTATTCTCTCTTATTTTACAAGGTTTACCATGAAGAGAGGGAATGCCGGTAGTTGGAATTCTGGCTGGAAAAGGAGCAAACATTGGAAACCTATTCTGCACAACTCCAAAAGTCCTGAAACTCCAAAAAACATCTTTTTGGATTTAATAAGAATTTCCGAGCGAAATAAATACACCAGGGGGCCCACACCCTGTCTAGGAGAGAGGAGGGCGCCCCCTCTATAGGGTGCGCCCCTATCTCCTGGGCCCCCTGGTGGGCCTCCGGTGTTTATCTTCTACTATATTAGAGCTTTTACACTGAAAAAAAGCATGGGCAAGCTTACGGGAAGAAACTCCGCCTCCATGAGGTGGAACCTTGGCAGAATCAATCTAGGGCTCTGGAGGAGCTGTTCTGCCGGGTACACTTCCCTCCGGGAGGGGGAAATCATCACCAACGATCCTCTCATCGGGAGAGGGTCAATCTCCATCAACATCTTCACCAGCACCATCTCCTCTCAAAACCCTAGTTCATCTCTTGTATCCAATCTTGTATCAAAACCACAAATTGGTACCTGTGGGTTGCTAGTAGTGTTGATTACTCCTTGTAGTTGATGCTAATTGGTTTACTTGGTGGAAGATCGTATGTTTAGATCCTTTATGCATATTATTACTCCTCTGATTATGAACATGAATATGCTTTGTGAGTAGTTACGTTTGTTCTTGAGCACATGGGTGAAGTCTTGCTATTACTAGTCATGTGAATTTGGTATTCGTTCGATATTTTGATGAGATGTATGTTGTCTTTTCCTGTAGTGGTGTCATGTGAACGTCGACTACATGACACTTCACCATTATTGGGCCTAGAGGAGGGCATAGGGAAGTAATAAGTAGATGATGGGTTGCTAGAGTGACAGAAGCTTAAACCCTAGTTTATGCGTTGCTTCGTTAGGGGCTGATTTGGATCCACATGATTCATGCTATGGTTAGTGAGGGAGTCCTGGATTAGGGGGTGTCCGGATGGCCAGACTAAGACCTTTGGCCGGACTCCCGGACTATGAAGATACAAGATTGAAGACTCCGTCCCGTGTCCGGATGGGACTTTCCTTGGCGTGGAAGGCAAGCTTGGCGATACGATATGAAGATCTCCTCCCATTGTAACCGACTCTGTGTAACCCTAGCCCTCTCCGGTGTCTATATAAACCGGAGAGTTTTAGTCCGTAGGACGAACAACAATCATACCATAGGCTAGATTCTAGGGTTTAGCCACTCTGATCTCGTGGTAGATCTACTCTTGTACTACCCATATCATCAATATTAATCAAGCAGGAGTAGGGTTTTACCTCCATCGAGAGGGCCCGGACCTGGGTAAAAACATTGTGTCCCTTGTCTCCTGTTACCATCCGCCTAGACGCACAGTTCGGGACCCCCTACCCGAGATCCGCCGGTTTTGACACCGACATTGGTGCTTTCATTGAGAGTTCCTCTGTGTCGTCGCCTTTAGGCCCGATGTCTTCTTCGCTCATCAATCGCGATGCGGTCCGGGATGATACTTTTCCCCCCGGACAGATCTTCGTATTCGGCGGCTTCGCACTGCGGGCCGACTCGTTCGGCCATCTGGAGCAGATCGAAAGCTACGCCCCTGGCCATCAAGTCAGGTTTGGAAGCTTAAACTACACGGCCGACATCCGCGGGGACTTCATCTTCGACGGATTCGAGCCACGACCGGGTGCGCTGCACTATCACGATGGGCATGATTTAGCTCTCTCATCGGACAACGCCCAGAGCGTCGCTCAGGTGTCCGCTCCGACCATTAGCTCGGAGCCCACTACGCCAGTCGGGGATGGACGGTTGGACGCCGCCCCGGAAACTACAATCTCTATGGCGATAGAGCCGGATACCAGCCTAGTCCCTCACAAGGCCCATGACTCCAAGGTGCCGGACTCCGATCCGGACGCCGTAAATCCCGCACCTCTTCCGATTAAGCCCGATTGGGCTCCGGTCATGGAGTTCACCGCCGCGGATGTCTTTCAGCACTCGCCTTTCGGCAATATCCCGAATTCGTTAAAGTCTCTCTCTTTGTCAGGAGAGCCTTGGCCGGACTACAGCCAACACGGTTGGGATACGGACGACGAAGAAATTCGCAGCCCACCCACCACCCACTTCGTAGCCACTGTCGACGATTTAACCGACATGCTCGACTTTGACTCCGAAGACATCGACGGCATGGACGCCGATGAAGGAGACGATCAAGAACCAGTACCTATAGGGAACTGGAAAGCCACCTCGTCATATGACATATACATGGTGGACACCCCTAAAGCGGGGGATGGCGAGGAGAAAACGGAGGATGACCCCTCCAAGAAGCAACCCAAGCGTCGATGTCAGCGGCACCACTCTAAGTCCCACCAAAGCAAAAACGGCGATTCCGGCACCGGAGATAACAATACGTCGGACAGTGCCGAAGACAACCCCCTCCAGCAGGATTCAGTGCAGGAGGACGAAGGAGCCAGCCCTCATGAGAGAGCGGCCGAAAAAGAGGATGAGGACGACAATTACATGCCTCCCTCCGAAGAGAGGAAAGCCTCGACGACGACGAATTCATCGTGCCAGAGGATCCCGTCGAACAAGAGCGTTTCAAACACAGACTCGTAGCCACGGCAAGCAGCCTCAAGAAGAAACAGCAGCAGCTTAGAGCTGACCAAGACTTGCTAGCCGACAGATGGACCGAAGTCCTGGAGGCCGAAGAGTATAAACTAGAACGCCCATCCAAGAGCTACCCGAAGCGCAGGCTGCTACCCGAACTTGAGGAGGAAGTAACTAAACCTACATCACCAGTGTACGATGCGCCCGATCGGCCACCCCGTGGCCGCAATTGAGAGGCCTTCAGGCCCTCAACCCAAGCCGCGCCCCGACACCGCTCAAAACATACCAGAGTATGGGGAGACGCAACAGACCTGCGAGACATCTTGGAGAATAAGGCAAGGCAAACAAGATCGATCTACGGATCGCATGGGCGCCCCGCTTCACGTGACGCTAGCCGTCACGCCGGACATAATAAGTATGGCCGGCCGAATACAACATACCAAGCTCGTCCGAGCTGCGTCGTGATATAGCCCAGTACAGGGGCGCCGCACACCCACTATGCTTCATAGACGAAGTAATGGATCATCAAATCCTCGAGGGCTTCAAACCCGTAAACATCGAATCATACGATGGCACAATAGATCCTGCGGTATGGATCGAGGATTATCTCCTTCATATCCACATGGCCCGTGGTGATGATCTACACGCCATCAAATACCTCCCGCTCAAGCTTAAAGGACCAGCTCGACATTGGCTTAACAGCCTGCCAGCAGAGTCAATTAGTTGTTGGGAGGACCTGGAATCCGCATTCCTTGACAACTTCCAGGGCACGTACGTGCGACCACCAGACGCCGATGACCTAAGCCACATAATCCAGCAGCCAGAGGAATCGGCCAGACAATTCTGGACACGGTTCCTAACCAAGAAAAACCAAATAGTCGATTGTCCGGACGCCGAGGCCCTTGCAGCCTTTAGGCACAACATCCGAGACGAGTGGCTTTCCCGGCACCTAGGACAGGAAAAGCCGAAGTCTATGGCAGCCCTGACGACACTCATGACCCGCTTCTGCGCGGGAGAAGATAACTGGCTAGCTCGTAGCAATAACATAACCAAGAGCCCCGGCAATTCGGATACCAAGGATAACAACGGCATGTCACGCTGCAACAAGCATAAGCGCCGCATCAACGGTGACAATACTGAAGATACGACAGTCAATGCCGGATTCAGAGGCTCTAAACCGGGTCAGCGGAAGAAGCCATTCAAACAAAACCCTCAGGGCCCATCCAGCTTAGACCAGATACTTGATCGCTCGTGCCAGATACACGGCACCCCCGAACAGCCAGCCAATCACACCAACAGGGATTGTTGGGTGTTCAAGTAGGCAGGCAAGTTAAGTGCCGAGACCAGATACAAGGGGCTACATAGCAATGACGAGGAGGGGCCCCAGCCGCCGAATAACAAAGGACAGAAGGGATTTCCCCCGCAAGTTCGGACGGTGAATATGATATACGCAACCCACATCCCCAAAAGGGAGCGGAAGCATGCTCTCAAGGACGTCTATGCGCTAGAGCCAGTCGCCCCAAAGTTCAACCCATGGTCCTCCTGTCTGATCACCTTCGATCGACGGGACCATCCCACCAGCATCCGTCACGGCGGATTTGCCGCACTGGTCCTAGACCCAATTATCAACGGATTCCACCTTACCAGAGTCCTAATGGACGGCGGCAGTAGCCTGAACCTGCTTTACCAGGACACAGTGTGAAAAATGGGCATCGTTCCTTCAAGGATTAAACCCACAAAGACAACCTTCAAAGGTGTCATACCAGGGGTAGAAGCCAGCTGTACAGGCTCGGTCACACTCGAGGTGGTCTTCGGATCCCCGGATAACTTCCGGAGCGAGGAGTTAATCTTCGACATAGTCCCATTCCGCAGCGGCTATCACGCCCTACTCGGGCGAACCGCATTTGCCAAATTCAATGCGGTGCCGCACTACGCATATCTCAAGCTCAAGATGCCAGGACCTCGCGGAGTCATCACGGTAAACGGAAGCACCGAACGCTCTCTCCGAACGGAGGAGCACACGATGACCCTGGCAGCGGAAGTACAGAGTAGCCTCTCAAGGCAGTTCTCCAATCCAGGTGCCAAATGTCCGGACAACGTCAAGCGAGCCCGAAGTAACCTACAACAAATCCGGCTAGCATGTTCCGAGCAAGCACAGCAGTGCGGCCCCAACCCCGGCCCCCGTCAAACGGCGATACTGGTACCACGCGTACATAATTACGCCTTAGAGATACCATGGGCATAAGGGGAGGGGCACAACAATGGCACGCCCATAATGCGGCTCAACCGCACTAAGGGGCTCCCTATTTCGCCGTTTTCCTTTTCACACACTTTCAGGACCCAACTATTCGGAAGGCCTGTCCGGCAATACTCTCGCCGAACCAACGATGCAATAGCCAGGGAGGAAGCAAGCCACATCAAAAGTCCAGGTGGTCTCTATAACGAGTTTCATACCTGTTTCTCTTACAATCCTGCAGCTTGCCCTTGGAGGGGAATATGTCAAATACTCCCATCTCTTGCTTACCGCACTTTTTGTATCGTTCTGCTTTCGCAGCAGCCCTTTTTTAATGAACAATATATAGCTCTTACCTATTATTGTACTTATCTATTTTTTTATGCAAATATGTTCAGTCATGACACTATGCAACCGTACACCTTGGTACGGATAATACACCAGGGGATTACAACACCCCATAACATGGTGTGAGAGACCGAACACTCTAACAAGTGCGGCACCCCGAACTTATAGCACTATATGCATCGGCTCTGAATCATGTCTTTGGTCAATAGTTGGGTTTGCCCGGCTCCCATGTTTTGGTACCTTACGTTCCGCATTGTTGGCTAAGGTAGCGCTAGGAGAACTACTGCGATTGTGCCCCAGTTGAGCTGGGTTAACACCTCAGTAGAGAAAGCTAAAACTGACTGTCATGATAGTGCGAGAGACCGGTCGCTGTTCGCGAGGTTTCTTTGAGTCCTTAAAGACTCATGCCGCTTCGAGCGAGGAACCGGACTTATCCGGCCTAGGCGTGGATAGCGCCTCGAACTCGGTCTTTCGAATACTAGGGGCTTCGCCGAAATTTAAAATTATAGAATTCTATGGCTAAGTGAGAGTGATAAAGCATTATAAGTCCGACGGCCTGGTTCGTTGTGCTGAGCGCCTCCCTAGATGGACCCAAGAATGGGAACAAGAGCACTCAGGTTTATCCCGAACACCCCAGCACTCGTGGCATGGGGGTCAAAGCTGACGACTTGCATCTCTCAGATTTGATAAATAGCCGCACAGAAGGTAATATTTTAAATTAACAAGCGTTGCTTAACGCATATGAACAAAGCTTCAGCGTACAGGATAACAAATGCGAGTTTACTCAAAAATTACATCTTTGGAGCACTCATCCGATATGCAGTGGGCGCCCTTCAGAATGCCATTATAATACATCTTGGGCGTACGATACTCCTTGCCCGGCGGTGGTGCGTCCGTCAACAGCTTCTCCGTGTCTAGCTTGCCCCAGTGCACCTTAGCACGGGCAAGGGCCCGACGGGCACCTTCAATACAAACAGAGCGCTTGACGACCTCAATCCACGGACACGCGTCCACCAGCCGCCGCACCAGACCGAAGTAGCTCCCAGGCATGACTTCCCCAGGCCACAGCCGAGCTATGAGGCCCTTCATGGCCTGTTCGGCCACCTTGTGGAGCTCAACCAGCTGCTTCAGCTAGTCGCTCAGGGGCACCGGATGTTCGGCCTCAGCATACTGAGACCAGAACACTTTTTCCGTCGATCTCCCCTCTTCGGCTCGGTAGTATGCGGCGGCATCAGACACACTACAGGGCAGATTGGCGAACGCTCCTGGAGAGCTCCGGATTCGGGTAAGTAGCAGATAATTAACTTTTATACTTTTGCTTTGCATGCCTTACCCGCCGCTATCTTCTTCATCACCTTGATCTCCTGAAGGGCCTTCTGGGCTTCGGCCTTAGCGGTCTTGGCACTCTCAAGAGCCAAGGCAAGCTCGGACTCTCGAGTCTTCGAGTCACGCTCCAAACTCTCGTGTTTTTCCATGAGAGCCTGGAGCTCTTGCCGCACCTCCGCCACCCGCGCCTCCTGCTTCTCTCGCTCGGTGCGCTCCAAGGCCGCACTCTTTTCGGCCTTCGAAACCGCCTCTTTCAGGGTCGCCACCTCGACCCTGGCTCCTGCAACATTAACGTTGGTCCTGTTATTATTATGCAACCAAGTATTTCTATATACATTTATAGGAGGTACTATGTACCCTCTTTATCCTCGAGCTGCTTCTTGGCACGGCCGAGCTCGCTCTCGGACCGCTCGAGGCTTTACTTCAAGGCATTGACCTCCGCAGTCAGTGCGGCAGAGGTCAGCAGCGCAGCCTGCATTCCCATATTGACATATTTCTATTAGACTCCTGCGTATATCTTTTGAGATCCTCAGTTCGGCTTTTCTTTCCGAACACCGAACTAAGCATCAGGGGCTACTGTCTATGCGGTAACATTTTTTATATATGTTTTTGAACACATACCTCAAATCCCATTAACAGGCTTGTGCAGGCTTCCGTCAGCCCGCTCTTGGCGGACTGAACCTTCTGAATCATCGCACTCATAACAGTGCGGTGTTCTTCGTCGAAAGAGGCGCCGTTAAGCGCCTCCAGCAAATTGTTCGGCGCCTCCGGGTGGACGGAAGTCGCCGGCGTCGCGGGCTTGCCCTTCTTATGAAGGCGCCGCCTGTTGGGCTCTGGAACCACTGATGGTTCCGGAGCAGTGTCCGGCCCGGGGCCGGACTTAGATCCCTCTTGGGCTTTACCCCCTTTGGGCTGGGAGTCCGGAAGGTCGCCTTGTGGCGCTTCCAGGACCACCTCCTCCTGGTTTTGTCCCCTACGGGACTCCACCTCAGCGTCGTCTGTAGGGAGAGGGGAGGAGGCCATCGAAAGTGAAGCACTATTCACATCCGACGAATTCAGAGATCCGCTCGATGAATCGCCAAGCTGAGCTCTGGGCGGACTGCATGATTAGCTCCGGTGTTAGAAGCTATCAAATCATAAAGGAGTGCAATAAGTCATTCGGGTAGCCGGACACTTACCATTTTTCCAGGGGCTTGACCCTGGATG
>NC_041383.1:402883358-402889211 GCF_002162155.2 Triticum dicoccoides
GGTGTCGGGGGCGTAGTCCGGCAGAAGGGACTTCCCCTTCTTGGACCCTCCGGCTTCCCCAGTTGGGGCGGCCTTTCTCTTCTTTCCTCCCCCCGTTGGAGGGGGAGAGGCATCTTCTTATTCCTCCTCCTCCTCGTCTTCGGAGGCGGAGGGTGCGTTGGGGCCGTCGGGCAAATCCGACGGCACCGGGCGCCGGGAACTCTTTCGGGTCCCCGTGGCCTTCTCCTTGGCCTTCTTCTCCGGCACCACATGAGGTGCCGGAACCAGTAGCTTCGCTAAGTGTGCGTCTACTGGGCCTTCGGGCAAAGGGGCCGGACAGTCGAACTGTCCGGATGTCCTCTTCCAGTCCTGTCAAAGGAACGGGAGTTTAGATCCCACATAAAAATCACACTATGAAATTTGGGTATCCCGTAAGGGACTAAATGTAAGCTTACTTCGGAGGCTTGACGTTTGGCTCAGAATCCGCGATCCTCGATGACGGGAGGGGAGACTTCGGAACTCTTGAAAAGCACCTTCCAGGGGTCCTCGTGCTTCGTTTCAAAGAGCCGGGACAGAGTCTGGTGCCGGGCCGGGTCGAACTCCCACAAATTGAAGTCCCGTCATTGACACGGGAGGATCCGGCGGAAGAGCATGACCTGGACCACGTTGACAAGCTTGACCTTCTTGGTCACCAGGTCTCGGACGCAGGTTTGGAGTCCGGTCACCTCTTCCAGATTGCCCCACGACATGCCCATCTCTTTCCAAGATGTGAGCCGGGTGGGGATGCCGGATCGAAATTCGGGGGCCGCTGCCCATTTAGGGTCACGCGGCTCGGTGATATAAAACCACCCCGATTGCCACCCTTTGATGGTTTCCACGAAGGCACCCTCGAGCCAGGTGACATTGGCTATCTTGCCCACCATGGCGCCTCCGCATTCCGCCTGTTGGCCTTGCACGACCTTCGGCTTGACGCCGAAGATCTTCAGCCATAGGCCAAAGTGGGGCAGGATGCGGAAGAAGGCCTCACACACGACGATAAACGCCGAGATATTGAGGATGAAGTTTGGGGCCAGATCGTGGAAGTCCAGTCCATAGTAGAACATGAGCCCCCGGAAGAACGGGTGAAGAGGAAAACCCAGTCCACGGAGGAAATGGGGAAGAAAAACAACCCTCTCATGGGGCCTGGGGGTGGGGATGAGTTGCCCCGCATCTGGGAGCCGGTGCGCGATGTCGTTAGACAAGTATCCGGCCTTCCTCAGGTTTTTGATTTGTCCCTCCGTGATGGGGGAGGCCATCCATCTACCTCCCGCTCCAGACATGGTTGGAGAAGGTTGAGGTGGGAAGTGCGGGCTTGGGCGCTGGAGCTCGAGCGTGCAGGGACGGATAAGCAGAGGAGGAAGAGGGCGTGAATGGAAAGGGCGGATTCTTATCCCCTTATATGGGCGGCCAAAACTACGGGCCCTCCACCGGCCTAATAAAACTCTCTTATCTCCCAAGCGCCACGGTTAATGGCGCGGTTGGGTTACCCACACCCGTATTGATGAGAATCCCGGAATAAGGGGACACAATATCTGCTTTGACAAGACATGCCAAGGAAACCGCCTCGCTAAACGTGCTGAGGTGGAACAATAAAATGAATAAAGAGCCTGGCTGTGGCATGATGTCGCGCCACGGAATACGTCAGCAGCTCCGATTGATACAAATATTATTCTCTCTATGAAGGAATGTGGAACTTATTTTGCAGAGCCGGACACTACCCTGGTGTTCAACATCTTCTATGAAATATTTGGAGGAGGAACCCGCCTTGCAATGCCGAAGACAACTTGCATGCCGGACTCGTCGTCATTGAAGCCTGGTTCAGGGGCTACTGAGGGAGTCCTAGATTAGGGGGTGTCCGGATGGCCGGACTAAGACCTTTGGCCGGACTCCCGGACTATGAAGATACAAGATTGAAGACTCCGTCCCGTGTCCGGATGGGACTTTCCTTGGCGTGGAAGGCAAGCTTGGCGATACGATATGAAGATCTCCTCCCATTGTAACCGACTCTGTGTAACCCTAGCCCTCTCCGATGTCTATATAAACCGGAGAGTTTTAGTCCGTAGGACGAACAACAATCATACCATAGGCTAGATTCTAGGGTTTAGCCACTCTCATCTCGTGGTAGATCTACTCTTGTACTACCCATATCATCAATATTAATCCAGAAGGAGTAGGGTTTTACCTCCATCGAGAGGGCCCGAACCTGGGTAAAAACATCGTGTCCCTTGTCTCCTATTACCATCCTCCTAGACGCATAGTTCGGGACCCCCTACCCGAGATCCACCGGTTTTGACACTGACAGTTAGGTTTACCCTAATACTTTTGTTGTAGTTGCGGATGCTTGCAATAGGGGTTAATCATAAGTGGGATGCTTGTCCAAGTAAGGGCAGTAGCCAAGTACCGGTCCACCCACATATCAAATTATCAAAGTACCGAACACGAATCATATGAACGTGATGAAAACTAGCTCAACAATAATTCCCATGTGTCCTCGGGAGCTCCTTTCTCATTATTAGAAATTGTCCAGGCTTATCCTTTGCTACATAAAGGATTGGTTCACCTTGCTGCACTTTATTTACTTTGTTTACTTGTCACTCGTTACTATTTATCTTATCACAAAACTATCTATCACCTAGAATTTCAGTGCTTGCAGAAAACCTTACTGAAAACCGCTTATCATTTCCTTCTGCTCCTCGTTGGGTTCGACACTCTTACTTATCGAAAGGACTACGATAGATCCCCTACACTTGTGGGTCATCAATCACACACGCTTTTTATGTGGTAAACATTTGCGCAAGGTGGCCTAACGCAAACAATTTTCAAGAGGATGTCATGTGTGATTGTTCATTGATCCAACACGTTGTATTCCTCGAAACTGTGTGCATTGCCTGAGGCCATCGCCCATGGTGTTTTCTCAATAACGGTTTGCAATAGAAAAACCCAATTAGCACACTAATTGGCCATTAGCAGGCTAATTTCCCTATTATTAATAATCCATTTATTAATCTAATTAATTTTTCATATTAAGCACACAATATATTTCATTTCCATATTAAGGAAGCAGAATCTCATAACTGAAATACATTAGAGTACAACATTATATAGCTTCAGCACTCAGCTATCCCATTACGCAACTGCGCCAGCACCAAGTTTCACATGCAACATCTATAACCTTTCAAAATTAGGATCATAGACTATACATAGACAGATGAATCTCCTCTGGAAACTGCTGAAGTGAAAGGCGAATATTGAGCCTTCACTGATCTTGAAGGTCTTTGCAACTTTAGGCCAGTGCCGGTGGATGATTGACCATCCATCCTTCGTCCTCTTCAGGAACACTTCACTATTGAACCATGGATGTCGTATGAAACCTTCCTCGCCTCCTGACCATACAGGTGGTTTGAGAGGTAATCATCACTGAACTGCTTTGGAAAGGCCTGAAAACAAGGATGCGCATAAATATCTTCTATATATTCGAAATGGGGCAAAGGAATAAAAAAAGGCAAGGTATAATAGTTAGCACCCTCTTGTATTGAACTGATGTCTTCTTCATTGTGCAGACAAAGATCTTGTTGTTTTTTTGTCGCTGATTTCTTTATCCTAACAATCTTTCTGAGTTTCTTCACTTGGCTGATATTCATGGACAACTCATTTCCCCATATGCAAAAAGGGTCGAACAGTGGGTCAAAACATCTCACAGTAGGACCTACATGTGCAAGACCAAACTGTTAAAAACCTAAATATTAGAATGTTTCCTGCAATTGCACAATAATGTGCTATTTGACAAAGGACCATGCATGTTGTAGCGACCAGACCTCAAATGGTCAAGTCTCTGTGCATCAGTGTCATCTTTGGATCGGTAATGCTGACATGCACAATACTCAAGGAATTATAACAGAGTTTGAGTCACACACTTATTACATCGAGTCCTCATAAAGAGTACGAATACATAAATAAATCATGGCCGAAGGCCATCTAAACTATATAACTGCGGAAGCTTCGAAGGTAAATAAGTCCATCAACTCCAACGACATAGCTGAATGCAAAACAATGACCTATCGCACCTTATTCGTCGTTTGAGTAGTCTGCAACATAAGACGCTGCAGCCCGAAATGGGTCAGCACATGGAATATGCTGGCATAGTTACACTGTAAGGCAATGATAATGCAAGAACTATATCTACATGCAATATTTGGCTGGTGGAGGCTGTAAGTTTCATGGTTTTGCATAAAGCTAGTTTTTCCCTACAACAAAGGAATAAATTTATTTAACTACTCCCATGTTGCCCATTATTTGAGAAGGTAACCCCAACTCAAATCCCAACTAAAAGTATCATCATTAACCCATCATCATAATTAATTAGAGTAACATGGTGAGATCACATCAATAGATTCAAGTACTAGATACTCAAGATGTCCATAACCGGGGACACGGCTAACCATGATTAGTTTATACACTCTGCAGAGGTTTGCGCACTTTTCCCCACAAGACTCGACCGCATCCATGATTGGATGATCGAGACATAGCCTTTCTGAAGCATTAACTCTCTACTCTGGGTAGACAGTACCACCTACATTCCTCTACATCTGCTAGTCTACCTCTTCAAGAGCTCACACAACTTACTCAACTATGCCAGAGCCCATAATGGTTTGTGGCTGCACACGGAAGTTTCTAGCATGAATAATCTTATGATCCCTTTGAGCCTGGGTGGCATTCCATAGGATAATCACATGGGTACTCTGGGATTTCCAAAAATAGGTAATACTGGGTTCCCCAGGTGCCTCAACCAATCCACCCAGATGTATATTAAAGTTGCCACCTTAATGTTATCCATGATGAAAACAACTCTCAACTTCCATGTGTGAATCACGATCCAATCCCCGTCGATGAGCATGGCTAAGCAATAATAAACATAACGTATATTCCCGGGGTGATCAAAAGGTATTAGGTTCCTACCTCAAACACTACAACCAAAACCACATGTCCCCAATCCTACTCATGCAAATATTTGAGGGGCAATACTAATGCATAGTAAAAACTGGGTATAAAACAGTATGATCAAAGTGTAACTTGCCTTGCTGACGATCTGCAAACTCTAGGGATTCGTAGTAACAAGCTTCGCACTCCGGGTAATCTAGCGTAGACAAACAATAACATACATAAGCAATCACTCAATCGAAACACGAGAGAAACCGAGAAAAGATCCAAATCAAACATGAAGCAAGCAAACGGCTTAAACTAACAAGAGTAAAAACCTAACAACAATATTAATCATGTGGAATAGATCTTAGTGGTAGGTACAAGTGATTAGCTACAGTTCTTAAAAAGATTCAACTCAAACGGAGCAACAAAACTCAAAATATGAATGAAACAAGATTGTTTACTAATCTGGACCAAAGTCAAATTTTACAGCACCAACATCATGTTCAAGTTGGTTAACTAAAAAGAGGGGTTCGAGAAGAAGATTTTGGTGTTGGTTTCATCTAATTTGGATAAATGAGTAAAAAGTTATACTAGTTTGAAAATCAGGGGCTGAATCGCGATAAAAATAATCGGGAATAAGTCCCTAGCCGAAAATAAAATAAAAAGAAAAATTTATCGGACGAACGTCCACTAACAGAGACAAATGAACGAATTCATTCGTTAATAGATCTAAACGAATGAACATTCGCAAAACAGCTCTAAACCGAGAAAACCGGGAAAACCCGATCTAAAAAACCGAACTAGATCTAGGGTTTACCGAAAATAAACTGACGAAAAACCGGACAAACCGGCGGCGGCGGCGGGATCCGAATGGCGGCGACGGCGTGGTCACGGTGAGGTGGTGGGGCTCCG